>NW_025961392.1:0-33336 GCF_023159225.1 Perognathus longimembris pacificus | reverse complement strand
AATGTATCCAATGCCTAATGTATGAAACTGTAACCTCTCTGTACATCAGTTTGATAATAAAAATTGAAAAAAAATAAATAAAATTAGATATCTCTCAAAAGGTTTTTAATGAGATGCCATCAGTATGACACAGTCAGAATAAGGTTGAATTAAGTATCTCAGTACCTGTGGCCAACTTAAATTGACACATAAACCAATTAACTACCACAAATCTGCTCATATTTATCAATATACATCATCTTACATTATACCCAATCTCTCAATACTGACAGTAACAAGCATCCTTGTATCATAATTCATACATATATAACCAGACAAACTAGCCTTTCTCCAGAAGGAACACACCAGTACATGGGAAATGTTTATACTTCACAAGATCCAATCATTTAAGTGCAATAATAGGATGTACCAGGCAAGGCACTGGTGGCTCCCACTTGTAATCCTAACTATTCAGGAGGCTGAGATCTGAAGATCAAAGTTTAAAGTCAGCCCAGGAAGAAAAATCCATTGAGATGCTCATCTCCAATTAATCACTGGAAATCCACAAGTGGAGCTCAAAGTGGTAGAGTGCTAGTCTTAAGGAGAAAAGCTCAGGGGCAGGCTCTCAGGCTGAGTTCAAGCCCATGACCAACCGAATTAAAAAAAAAAAAGCAAGTGATGTCAAATTAACAACACTTAACACTACGATACCTCTTAGGTTACATAACAAGCAACTTAAGGAGAACACTGGGCTTAGTATATTTACATATGTGCACAGAAAACTCCTAAATGCACAAATACAATCATAAGTAAATAAAGAAGACATAGTCCTGACAATTATTTTACAGTTGCCCATGTGGTCACCTGTGGTTACTTATAATTACTTTCTCTCTCTACTTATTCTGTTTTCCCTTTGTCTCACCAAGCTACTTATGGTTTTATACTGGGCCAGGTAATACAAACCTTCATTCTTAAAGGGTCTGTACAACTGATAGTCCATTAGATATGGTAACTGTAATAGTTTTCCATCGGGGTGGGAATGTGACTTAGTGGTAGAGTGCTTGCCTAGCATGCATGAAACCCTGGGTTCGATTCCTCAGCACCACATATATAGAAAAAGCCAGAAGTGTCTCTGTGGCTCAAGTGGCAGAGTGCTAGCCTTGAGCAAAAAGAAGCCAGGGACAGTGCTCAGGCCCTGAGTCCAAGCCCTAGGACTGGAAAAAAAAAAAATGGTTTTCCATCGACCCTAATCACAGAACACGTTAATACCAAAAGGCACCTTCGGGGATCTTCTAGGACGCAGACACTAGGAAGTAGCTATCCGATGCCCCCTGATTGCAAACAGATCCATCACCCCAGCCAGCATAGTAGCTTCCTTCTCTGCTTGTCCATTCAGAGGCATGAGAAAGCCACAGCGTCCAGGGAGCAGAATTCACTTCCAGTTCAATGGAACCATTGTGTCTCCCGATTGAAACATTCCTTCCTTTAGGACAAAGGCCTCTAGGTCAGCACAAAGTAAGATCATAGGAACAGGAAACAAAAATTTTGTTAATGGGTCACTAAGAGTAATCGTGGGTGGTGTCACTACCATGTTCACCATATGATTCTTCAATCCATTGATTCTAATTTCAGAGAAAAATCCCACCTATTCAATTCACAGTATCACAGTCTCCTGGGGAAGCTTGGTAGGCTTGATGGGAGTTATGGCATCATGACAAAGTCTTCCACCACACTGTCCTGCCAGCAGCTGCAGGATGTCATAGCAAACCAGTGAATTCTACCACCATGAGCATTATGTCTATCCTTTGCTGGAAGGTGAGTCCCTTGACCAGAAGCAATGCTATTTGAATACCATGATGGCAGATCAAACATTCTATAAGTCCATGGATGGTAATTTATCACAATCATTGCATGCAAGGAAGGTGTATACATAGGAAATGAGAATTCCAGTAAGAACAAATACTGCTCTATGACAAAAGTGATCCGAAGAAATATATCCACCATCATTAGCTTCAATCACTCTGGAAAACAGTACCCTATCAGCCACCCACTACTCATCTCTTTGGTCAGCTGACTGGGCAATCAGCAATGGCCATAGCTGGGTCAGCATGGCGAGTCAGTCATGCTTTCGAAGCCATGCATAGTCCCCACCCAGTGGTTCATGGCCATTTTGCACATGGCTCCATTGTGTAAGAACAGGAGTGGCATGGGAAAAAGGATGATTTCTAGCCACAAAAAGGAGCAATCTTTTCACTTAATTACAAATATCATCCTCCACTCGGGTTATCTTTTGGTATTGTGCCCACTCAGCAAGTTCTACCACCTACCTCATCCCCAATTTCCTTGTGACCAATTTTCCAGTCATGCCTCTTCTAAGTCCCTAACCAGCTAGCCAAACAATTCACACAAGAGCTCATACATCCATAAAGTCACTCAACTGGCCCCTTCTCCCTGTAAGCCAACCAACAGAGACACTGCTCAATGTTCTGCCCACCTAGAGAATTTCCCTTTACCAGCGTCCTTTCAAGGTCATCCTAGTACAGAGTCAAAGTGCTACAACTATCTACTCTTACATGGTGCCTGAATATCACACAGAAGGTTCTGTAAAGCAGGCCCCAGTTTCTTCTTCTGTCAGCTGATCACAGGAAACTTACTCTAAAGCCACAGGTATGGAATGAGAAGAATAAGAGTGCGACAGGACTTCAGACCATAGGCATTTGCGCTATTTCTTATAACTTACTTGTTCCTCTCTTTACTACTGGAAGCATGTATATTCTCATCTGAATATTTGAGAGGTATTGAATTTTTGAAATCTATTTTGAGATTCTATCGTTTTAGATTTTCAGAGGAATGGGAGTAGAAAGAATCATCAAGAATAAAGATTAACAGAGTTTTAATCTCACATCCTATTATTATTTTTCCAATTTCACCAAAACCTCATTTTTTCAGACTAGTGTTCAATTGAAATCCTCTTAATGCTTATGAGGCTTTTGTGGCAACATGGCAAAACGTCTAAGAATTACAAAGACCTAAGTTTGATATTTGCCAATACCATTGCTGAAGTCTTGGCAATTAAATCTCTAGGCCTCCTGTAAATTTGGGTCTTACGCATAAACTCTTAATCTACCTTCTGAGAGTACAGGGTAGATGTTGAGTGTTCTCACCACAAAAATGATAATAATCTGCGATACATATGTTAGCTAGATTTAACCACTCTATGTGTAAAATATGTTGTACTTGATAAGTATGTATCATTTTACCTGTAGATTTTTATAAATAGGTTGATTAAAAATGGAGGGAATACTACCTATGAGATACTGAATGGGCTCTAAGAAAATGAGTTCAATCAGGGAAAAGCCTTTTACAGGTAATGTTTATATTTGAACAAGAGCTTAGGATTTTTGTTTTTTTTTCTTTAGAAATTTTATTTAAATATACGGAAAATAGTTATGGATGGCAAAAGGTGCTATTTATTCTGTATTTTTTATTTTTGTAATTTTTTATTCTTTTATTATTTAAAAGGTGATGTACAGAGAGATTACAAGAACATGTCAGGAAATGAGTACATTTCTTTTTAGACAATGTCACCCCTTCCGCAAGCTCTCTCCCTGTGTTTTCTTCCATTCCCCCAACAAGTTATATAGTTAATTTTCAACATAGTGTCTAGTGAGTATGTCTCTGTTTCTTTCATGGTTTTGAGCATCACAGTTATTGATAGCATGTCTGAACCTGCTTCCTGGCTCTCCCATTGCACTCCTTGATCCCAATCATTCTACAACACCACAGTAATCAAGGGGATCTTTCTAAAACATGGCACATCACTTTTCTAGCTAAAACTTTCCAATGTGTTCTTAGAATATTTGAAATTAAGTCTAAACTTTCTATTATGGTTAATAAAAACTACACACAACTTCTTTTATGACTCTATATCAGTTTTCTTTTAGGCTAGATTAAAGTGTGAAGTACCCTGCACACACACACATACACACACACACACACACACACACACACACACACACACACACCTCCTTTAGTTCTTACAAGAAAGTTTGAGAAGGTTGGCTGAAAGAGAGAAAAAAGCTGAGGAATTAAGATTAACAAACCTTCCCTAGAGCACCTAATTAGTAAGGCTTGCAACTGCTTCACACCCAGTTTTCAACAATATCTAGCACTTACTACATATCTTCTGCTAGACACTGAATGAATGTCTTTATATAAAGGTAACCACTTAATAGGACATATGCCACATGATGATATTATTATTCTCAAATGGAGAAAAAAGCTTGGACTCAAAGAAGTTAAGTAACTGGATTAAGTCACAGAAGTAGGAAATGGCAAGGCTGGAGTTTAAATAAACCCAGGACAGTCCCACTTCATACTGCTAACCCTAAGCATTTCCTCCTCCACATCCTCCTGCTCTTCCTCTTCCTATTATGCCAGTCCTGGAGCTCAAGCTCATAGCCTTGGAACTGTCCCTGGGCTTATTTTGAAGAGCTTAGGTTTTTTTTAATACATTTTAGCAAGTTTACTTAGGCTCATCTACCTCCCATTGCAAAATGAAAAAGTTCATATTATTCTGTATGAGTCAGTACTTTGCTGAGATAAATTTTTTCAATACCATCTGTTTCATCAAATAAAATTCCTACTCTACATTAAAGATCAGCTATTGTATCATTCATAACATCTGTACAAATACAATTTCGAGATATGTAAGGGGGTTGGAAATTTTTATCTTTCATATATTATGTTCCTACAGATTGTTTTATGCTGTATTTTGGAGTCCAACTGGAAGATAAATCTTTGCCCCTCTGTCTGAAGTAGTTTCACGTACAACCCGTTTATGATTATAACTCTGTTGTAGTTCCTATCTCTTATATTTTTAGAGTTTTAAACTCATTCCATGTTTGAAACCAAAAGACAATCGCTGTGCTATTTGTCTATGAAAGGTGATTGTGCTCAGTTTAACATTTGGCAAGCAAACGAGAACCATGACTATTTCTGTTAACATAGGAGGAAATCCCCATCAGGGAAGTGACTTCAACTGAAAGGAAATATTTGGATAGGAGGAAGAGGGAAGAAAAGAAAAAGAGCAAATAAAACTTGTCAAGGGACCACTGTGTTGGGAGCCTTTTCTCTAGACTCGGTGCATTGAAAAACTCCATTATGGAGGTATCATTCACATTCACACACGAGCAAAACAGTATCAAAGACTATTATTCCACACCACAGCTAATATGGTGAAGAGGGGAATGGATCCCAGCTGTCTCCTCCATGAAATTGTGCAGCTTTCAGACTGAAGCTAAGTGGACAGCATATCTACTCTGTAGCATAGTGGAGAGGGAAAGAAATGAGTCCCAGATTGGATAGTGAAGAGTGCCAACTTCAGAAAAGAACCACTGAAGGAGGGTGGGGAGAGAGGAGAGATGAGGTGCAACAGTTATCACCAGCACAAAGGAGGAAAGATAATTTCAAAGGAAGGGTACTTGAGAATGGTCAGCATTAGGAAGTTCAATCAATAAAAGAACAGGCTCTCCACCTGCTAATGCAATCACCATTAACCCAAAAAAGCATACAAATCATCATTAATGCCTTCTTCTCCCTCACCCAATTAGTAGCAGGGTTCAAATGAATTCCCTTGCCAGGCCTTCCTTTCCATCCTTTCTGCCCTCACTCTACTTCAAACGTTTACTCCCCAGCTGAGAAACTTGTAGCCTGGTCTTATGGTTTCTAGTTGGTGCCCTGGATTCACCCAGCTTCTTCTCTTCAAAATAGTTTCATGTGACTCTTCTGTGCAGAGTTCAAAAGGGATTTCCCCCCACATCCCTGTCACAAATCCAGTATTTTTCCAGTCTTTACACTCTCTAGACACCTTTTTACTTTTAAGCCGCTGTCCCATATGACACTAACTAACCCTATGAGCTTTATCTGCTTGACTTGATCAGTGGCTGTGAACTACTTGCTCTCTGACCTTTATTCTATCTGTACCTCAGTTTATCAGCTGCAAACATGGAAATAAATTTTTTAAGAAAAAATAGTGCTTATCCCCTATAATTAGAGAATAAAACACGCAAAACTCTTGAAATAGTGCCTGACTGCACTATTGAATAAGCACTCAATGAATTTTAGGTATTAATTGTATTAACTTTATGATTTTATAATTAACTTTTCAGCTAAATGTCATACAAAAACCCCCAACAACAACAAATAGGACCATGAACAGTGTATTGGTACCACGTAACATTTAGCCTCCACGTTATGCTTTTAGCCACTTTGCCATGATCCCAACAAACTGCCCAAGTTCTGCCTCTAAAAGGCTCTCCATGTATTCTGACTATCTACTCTGAAGAGCCTGTCATACTTAAATGACTGATTCCTAAATATAGTCATTCTAATCCAATCACTACCCTTTCAGAAGCGTTGTCGCTGAACTCTTTCTGAGAGCAATGGCCTACCAATTTGGAATATTTTTACTTTTTGTGTAATGCTTATTAATTTATTGCTTGTAATTTTTTTTGCCAGTCCTGGGGCTTGAACTCAGGGACCTGGGCACTGTCACTGAGCTTCTTTTGCAGAAGGCTAGCATGCCAACAGTTGAGCCACAGCATCACTTCTGGCTTTTTCTGTTTATGTGGTACTGAAGAATCGAACCCAGGGCTTCGTGCATGCTAGGCAAGCACTATACCACTAAGCCACATTCCCAGCCCTGATTGCTTTGGTAAACTTTTCAACTACTATATTTTCCTATCACTTTTAAGTCTACAAATCACTTTGAAATCCATCTGCTCCTTAGGTTTCATTTCCCTGACTATGATTGCCTGCCCCAGGTGGCAGGAACTGAGATTTTGCTTGTCTATGTAACTCTGCCCTGCCAGGCACTGCCAGGGAGCAGATTCCTAAACACAGGCGCATGAAGGGCATGGATTGTCCTATACACACAGCTTCACCGTCACTGAAGAAAGAAACAAACTACTTTTCAAGTAAGAAAAAAAGTCAATTAAGGTTTTTAAGGATCTCACTTTTCCTCCAAGAAATAACTTTCCAACTTTCTAGCAAATCTCTTTTTAGTTCAAATACCTGATGCTGCAAACGGTCATCTCTGTCTTGATACATCTTAATGGCTAGCAAAGTGTGGGGAGGGGTAGTTGCCATAGTGACCAAGAGAAATGTCTGTAGACAGACAATTTCTGTCACTGAGACAGAAGAGTATTTCCTGTTCATCCATCTCTAGTTTGATTTAGTATAGTAAAGCTCCAAGGCAAAGTCGATTCATTTCAATTACAGAAGACATTGCTCTGGTTCTGACTCCGCAGGAATGGTACCAGTAATGTGTCACCAACACTTGACAATGGCTCAGTCTCAGCAATAGTTTGACAAAAGAAGAATCTCACCACTTGTTGACTGACACCAGAAGAGTCACATCAGTAATCAATAACAGTTCAGTCTCACTCATATTTTTGTGTGCCTTAGGACTGGAGTTAAGATTGCCACAGAAATGAAATCAACTATGAAAGATATTCATTTGTAATTCTAAGTGCTTACATTCACATAAACAATTATTTATCATGTACACAGGCCAGTAGTTACTACCTATTTCCATTATTCATCATTTTCTCTGGCACCTTTCACCACTTAATCCCATTTTTTCCAAAATTAAAATTTAAAGAGGCAACTTCAGTCTGGTTTGGACAATGACACCATTCACTGGGAGACACAGGAGAAGAAGATGGGTCGGGGAGTGAGGTTAAATTCATCCTGAGCCATTCTAGATTTATAATGCCCAGCTAGACTTGTGTGCTGTTGGCCAAATTCTTCTAAAAAGCTATCCCATTAAGCCCAGCACAAGGTCGACTAATGCCTTCTGGCTTCTGTGAGTCTGAGGTTCGTATCTCTGATATTAGATAATCCATTTCACTGGATTCTACAGAGACCATTCTTTTGCAGAGGAAAACGAGTATTTTTCCAACTTCAAAATAGACTTGCTAAAAGGTAGATTTCTAATTTCTAGTTAGGCGATTTATAATGTCTTCTTGTAATAAGGCATATGTGAAGTAGGTTCAGATCCAGGTCTATGGATCATGCTCTTGTTCAAACACACTTGATATTTACAATTTCAACCATGTCACCAAGATGGGGGGAAAATCATGATTTAGTATGCTGAGCAAAGTTGACTCACTGATCATCCCAGGATTTAATCAGAAAATGCTCAAGATTTCAAGGCAAATATGAGCTGTAGCTGCTCATCTCTCCTAGTTCTAATCTATTACCCTATTTGGTACCATTAGAGAATGGAGCAGAGCATTCAACACAACCTAACATGTCAGACTAGACAACTTGTATGCAATAAAAAAGGCCAAAGGCAGATTTAAACATCAAATGACCCCATTTTTCTTCAAACACATTGACACTGATTTCTCTTTAGTCTTTTTCAACAATGATATTGTCTTTATACGTGTTTATTACAATAAATCCATACCAAATCAATAAATTCTTACACTTGCATGAGATTTTTGTTTTTGTTTGTCCTGGGGACTTGAACTCTGGGCCCTGTCCCAAGCAACTTTTGCTCAAGGCTGGCATTCTACCACATGAGCCACAGTGCCATTTCCAGATTTTTCTGAGTAGTTTATTGGAGATAAGAGTCTCATAAGCTTTCTTGCCCCAAGTAGCTTCAAACTGCAATCCTCAGATCTCACCCTCCTGAGATGCTAGGGTTACAGGCATTGATTCCTGGGTCCTACCTTTGCCTATGTTTCTTTGCTGTGGTGTATACATTAAATAATAGGAAGTTCTAATGTTTCTTACTATCAGTGGAACTATGTTGAAAAACTTAGAAATAACTTGAGAATACCAACATTAGGATTCATCGCCATGATGTGGCAAAGGCATGGGAGGTTTAGAAATCTTCACATGTGATAGACAGACTCTTCTGAAGAGACAATGCCCCTATTAAACTTATGGCTTCTAATGTGTAACCTCCAACATCCCTAAAAATATCCCAGAGACTTTTATGTTCTTGGTACTAAAGTTTGTAAGATATGGTGAACAGAGGATGTTGTCCTAATGACCTAGGACTAGATTTCATAACTACATAGATGCCCTCATACTAATTAATATGATCATCTTAACTACCATCTGAAACAGTATTCATTGTTGAGGAGAAAAAAACCACAGGCTATTCTCAGCCACAGAACATGACCAAAAATTGTGGATACACATTTCTTTCTGTATAGCTGAATTGCATGTCATCGTCTGATGAAAACCAACCCAAAATTACAGTTATAATCTAGTTATAATAATGTCAAGCCAGACTCTGGACAACCTGCTTCTGGAAGTCCTCTCCAGGCTGGTATGGCCCGTGCCTTTGTCAGATTAACTGCATGGCCCACATCTGAGGTCATCCTAAATCTCATGATGGAGAAGAACAAACTCAAATACTCAACTACAACTAGTTTAATTGGCTGTGAACTTCCATAGGGTTTGGGATTATTGTGTTTGGGGGATGAGAATTTTAGGGGATTAACAATATTTGAAAAACACAGTCATTTTTTCCAAATATAATGTCAGAAAAAACTCCATTTGGGTTGGCCTATCATGCTCAAGACCCTGGGTTTGATTCCCAGTGCTGCAAGAAAAGAATAAGAGGGCTGGGGATATGGCCTAGTGGCAAGAGTGCTTGCCTCGTGTACATGAGGCCCTGGGTTCGATTCCTCAGCACCACATATACAGAAAATGGCCAGAAGTGGCGCTGTGGCTCAAGTGGCAGAGTGCTAGCCTTGAGCAGGAAGAAGCCAGGGACAGTGCTCAGGCCCTGAGTTCATGGCCTAGGACTGGCCAAAAAAAAAAAAAAGAAAAGAAAAAGAAGAAAGCTGGAGAGGGGGAGAGAAGGTAACAGAAGAGGGGCAAGGGGAAAGAGAGGGAGAGAAAGGGGAAGGGACAAGAGAAGGAGGGGAGAGGAATAGGAAAGGAAGGAAGGGAGAAGGGGATGGGAAGACAAAGGAGAGGTGAAGAGAAGGAGAGAGAAGAGGGGGAAGATGAAACACACTCCCAATTCTTTTGTCACTCAGTGACAAAAACAATCAAATTCTCATCCCTATACCTGGGAAAATAAGGAAATGCAGTGAAGCTGGGTATTGGGGCACCGGGGCTCACATTTCAGACCCATGACTCCAGACTCTGAAACAGAAGAATTGATTGAGCACTTTGCCTTAATACCAGCCAAGGCAACACAGCCAGACCCTGCCTTCCAGTATAATTTCTACTCATTAAAAATGAAGTCTAAAATACAAGTCAAATTAAATCCTCTAGCGACCTTAAAGGTAAGTCGTAGCTAACAAACAAACAACCTATTTCAATTCAGAACAGTAAATGTTCTTTATTCATGTGGATTCGTAAAGATCTAGTAATCTGAAGACCACCACAAAATAAGGAAACTAGAGAAAAGCTCAAAAAAAATGTTCACAGTGTTCTTGACCAAACTAAATAAAATCCCATTGTAATTTTCAGCATAAGAAAATGTTTAATTCTTTGCTCTTTTTCTTGAGTCAGCATAACTTCCTGTATCTGCCTTATGGATAGCATTGGATGAGCCAGCCTAAGAGAACTGGAGTCCTGTTCTTACTGTTCATCTGCTGTTTGGATCTAGCCCATTGCGACTTTCCTTATTTCTGACACAAATTCATCAGGATCACTTCATTAGTAATGGAAAAACTGTACATGGAACAAGAAATTATTTCGGGGAAAAATCTAAAACTTTCAAATGTTGAAATTATTTCACCATAAAATTTGGAGTGCAATTAAGTTGTCACACTGATTGAAAATTCACTTCGGAGCATTTTTTTTTCCAGAAAAAAAAGCTTTTCTATCTGTAACATATTACAAGGAGAACACGCAACAATGCAGAGGAAATAGCATCAGCATCAAGAGATTTGGGTGACTAAAGAACATCTGCAATAATTTTAGCATTTACCGTTTTCCTTTGATTTCTCTGCAGAGAAAATACTTCATTATACAAAATAACTCTGCTAGAAAAAGAATGTATGCCCACATCCTCATGATTCCTACGTATGTAGTAATACATACATACATATATATATATATATACATACATATATATATATATATTTCATACCGTAAAGTATGGCTGTTGAGGTGGAAAGCAATGTCTAGTATCCAAGAATGCAAAGCGAGCAAAACAAGCCACTGTTATGCATGGACATAGACCACCTCTCCATAACACACAAGATGCCTGTTCTGGAATTTCTTCTTGTTAAGTAAGCTGTTTCATTAAAGAATAAGAAAAAATAATTTTTTACTGCTTTTCAATTAACCTGTATGAGCTATTTCTCAAAAACTAACAAAATATGCTAGGCACCATTGGCTCATGCTTACACTCCAGCTACTGAGGGAGGCTGAGAGCTGAGGGTTGCTGTTTGAAGCCAGCCCTACCAGTAAGACTGTGAGCCTGTTATCACCAAGTAACCAGTCAAAAAAAAAAAAAAAGCCTCTGAGTAGAGCTGTGGCACATGTGGTAGAGCACTTATCTTGATTTTAAAAAAGTAAAAATTCAGACCACTCCCAGGCCCTGAATTCAAGCACCCAACAGGCACAACATACTCTAAAATGAAACATGTAAAGATACACGCAAACCTAATTCAATAATTAATGAAACAGAAAAAGACTCAGGGTCCATCATGATACCCTAGTATGAATGAGCAAAGTTGAGTAAATGCTAAACATGGCGTGTTTTCCCTGCTCAGGCGAGGCCAGCCAGGTTTTAGTAAGGTTCCACAACGAATGAGGCCCCACAGGACTCCTGCCCTTACAAGGAGACCATTTTCCACCAGAGTGGGACCTTCCTGGAAGTGACCACCTTCCCCTGAAACCATGTCTATCCTCAGCCGAAGCCTTGGGAGGCAAGTTCCTCTGTTGGAACTTTCTGGAGAATGGAGCCAAGTTCTTTTTCTGGACAGCTCGAGAATTTGAGGATATTTGGATACTTCTCCACTCTGAAGCTTCTTTGCAGTTATTCTACTCATATTTATACCATATGGCACCAATGAGACGCTCAAGTAAACATCCTTTGCACACCATTTTACTAACTCAGTTCTTTAGTATTTATTAGACTAACATGGGCTGGGCACTGGAAAACCTGTAGCATACAATTCTTTTCATTAAAACTTTGACTCTGAAGACCATAATAACATACCTCTTAGTAGCGTCATTCTATGGCAGTGATTATAGACTTAATTCCTTAGATGCTGTATTAGTTCTAGAGAGCTCCATGCAGTATTGCTAATCATCAAGAGGCGCTTCTCTTTCTATTTTTGATGGAGTAGGTAACTTAGGCTGGAAGCACTTAAAGACCTTCCAATCCTAAACTACTCATTAACAGTGGAGCCAGACTTTCCAACAATTCTGATCCTCCAACTGAGTCCTTTCTACTGGCTACACCAATGCTACCTAAGTGGGGGGAAATAACCAGCATACTATTTAGACACATTATGAATATGGCACTATTTATGTTACCGGTATTTACTCCAAAACATTTAAGTGCAAAAATCTTTAAGAACATGGATAAGCAGTGCTGATTTGTAAAAATTTAATGAAGGTCATTAAAAATAATGCTGGCTGCTAGAAAAAATTGGAAGAGAAAATGCTGAGTGTACCAAATCCTACTTTACCTAGCTGAAACTAACTCTTTTGAACGTATTTTCTCTGACCTAAGTGTCTATTCAAGAGCATAGTCTTTCCCTTGCTAAAATAAATTAGGTGAGTGGAGCTCTTGCATTTAGTGATAAAGCACACCAGGAGACCAACTATGTCTACTTCAACACTGTACTCACCGTAATGTGAAAATCCCACCTACCATCTTGGATTTTTTCTTTGGAGGGCAACATTTACTAAACCTCTGTAGTTAATTATATTAAATAGTACTGTCACATCATATACTATGAACTTTGCAGAAGAGAAATTTGACCAGTGTCTTTCAAGGGAGTACATTTATTTATATATATAATTATTTTCAAACCTTCACAACATAGTTACTCTGCATGCTGATTTCCTTTCTATTTCACATTATAAGATCGAACATTGAGTGTCTGGGGGAAAATTATTTAACTTTTCCAATATTTGTACTAAATTTAATATTAATAAAAAGGGGAAAATCATCTCAAAATTCGAACAACGTTTTTACTGCAAACACTACTTGCAGAAAAATAGCTCTTCAGTTTAGCACCTTTTAAAAGAGATTTTATAAATGATGATACAGTATGTTAAATTAATCCTTCTTTTACTCTCACATTCCCTGCCCTCTCAACCCCTATTATTCAATAGCTTTCACTGAGTTTTGTTTTGCCATCTTCATTCTCAGATGCAATATGTTTCAGTATTATTCAACCTGTAACATTCTCTACCCACACGTGGTGTACTTTGTACATATCTTTTAAGGATAAGAAAGCTGAGGCAAGTCATGAGGCTAGGAGAGATGGGGAGAATGAAGGAAGGGGATGCATTGTACTCAACTGATATGGTGAATACAACTCCTTTGTACAAAGACTTCAAGATTTAAAAAAAAAGAATTACAGTATCTCCATTTAACAAAATATAACAGAATGTAAACTTCCGTGTCCTATTATTAAAATAAATTGTTTTACAAGGCCAAATTTGAAGGCAAGAATGACAATTGGAAGTCCTTGAACCCAACCCCATTATCTAATAGATATAGACAATAGAGGTATCAGCTAGAATGAACCAAATCACCTCCTATTGGAAGAAAGAATTCATTGAGATCTGTTTCCCAACTCTCCATAGAACTCTGATACAAATGTGCTATAGAGGAAGACACAAGGGAGACAGACCAGCTCAGAAACAAACTGCATGTGAATTATGTGGCATTATTAGGAAGAGCAATATAACCAGTACTAGCACAGCTTCTGATCTACCTGGAGGATTTAAGAGAATGCTTATCATTTCAACTTGATGTCTGTGTAGGTCATTAAGGCTGGGTAGCCATTTGACAGGCAGACATGAATGGGGAAGATTCCAGGAAGAAGAGACAGAGACAGAAAAGCAGG
Organism: Perognathus longimembris pacificus; assembly: GCF_023159225.1. Taxonomy (NCBI): domain Eukaryota; kingdom Metazoa; phylum Chordata; class Mammalia; order Rodentia; family Heteromyidae; genus Perognathus; species Perognathus longimembris. Next base: position 19,285 of record NW_025961392.1, on the reverse strand, counting down.
AAGAAAACAAGTTTCTAGAAACCAGGAATCCTATTGCTGAATGCTATAAGTATTAGGAAAATATTAAAAAGGCTGGGGTCAACTTGGGCTCCTTCCATAAGGCAGTGGAGAAGAGGTATTTAAGCATAAGATCTACATTTTAGAATTGTCCCAATGTGCAGGGTGCTGGTGGCTCATGCCTGTCTGTCATCCTAGCTACTCAGGAGGCTGAGCTTTGAGGATCATGGTTTAATGCCAATGATGACAAGAATGTCTCTTAAAGAGTCTCATCTTCAGTTAACTACAAAACAAAAAGGAAAACAAACACCTGGATGTGGCAGTGTGGTTCACAGTGACAGAGGACTAGCCTTGAAAAGAAAGGAAGAAGGGCTGGGAATATGGCCTAGTGGTAGAGTGCTTGCCTTGTATACATGAAACCATGGGTTCGGTTCCTCAGCACCACATACATAGAAAAAAGCAAAAAGTGGAGCAATGGCTCAAGTGGTAGTGTGGTAGCCTTGAGCAAAAAAAAAAAACAAACTGCGGGCAACTTTGCTCAGGACCTGAGTCCAGGACTGGCAAAGGAACGAAGGAAGGAAGGAAGGAAGGAAGGAAGGAAGGAAGGAAGGAAGGAAGGAAGGAAGGAAGGAAGGAAGGATAAAAAGAGAAAGAGAGTAAGTGAGAGAGAGAGGAAGAGAGTGAATGAACTCAGGGACAGCACCTGCGTTCATGCAACACAAACAATAACAAAAACAAAGAATCAACAAGTGCTAGTTTTCCAATAATAGATTAAACATTTGTTAGAAATATATTCCTTACTTATTTTTTAAAGCCCCTCGCATTTGAATTTTTAAATTTAGCTCAAATGAGCAAAGCATCAGGCAGAACTTCATAGGTGGTATTTAAAAAGATCACTTTGGCACTGAACTACATTGAGCTCCTACATCATTATCAGTATAGAGAAAAGGAGTCTAACCTTACATTTCTTTTTTCTCAGAAAATAGAAAATGCTGTCAAGATGATATCCTCACGAATAATTGTTACTTCTAAATAGGCATAATTAGTTGGTTGAGAGCAATCATGATTGACCTAGTAGTTTTCAATGTTATCAAAAGTTCTAAAGGCCATTTTTGATCAGCAAACTTTTTTTAGAATAATCCTCACAGCTACCATGTGCCTTATAATTAGAAAGACACCATCACCTCCACTTGGAGTAGCCAGCAGCCTCTCTATGTGTTTTCCTTTTCTTTTTTTTTGTAATAATTACTTATTTATTGTCAAAGTGATGTACAGATGGGTTTACAGTTTCATACATTAGGCTATGTTTTCTTATATGCAAATTATGATTTCAACACTTACCCGATCTAATATTCAGGTTGTTCTAGCAATGAAATGAGATAATTAATGTAAGATCAATTAACAGCAATTTTTAGAAAGCTGAGCTGTATGAAAGCTCAGACCTCATTGTTGGATCCTCAGAATTCATAGCATCTAGGACCATACAACTCATTAAATTGTGTTTTACATCATACTTCCTCATATACATATTGGGCCAGCTTATTTTTTTAATTGTCATTTCAAGGGTTCTACTCATCTATTTTTTAAAAAAATCCTCATGACCAAAATGTGCCCTCTAATTCTCTAATTCTCTAGGAATAATGTAGTTTGCTGCATACAAATTACTGTCATCACATATTTCTATGCTGTGTATGTTGAACATAACAAAACAGGTTAAAATTAAAACACATGATTTAGCCAGGCAGCTGGGACTCATGCCTGTAAACCTGGTTACTCAGCAAGCTGAGATCCAGAGGATCAGGGTTCAAAGCCAGCCCAAGCAGTAAAGTCCAAAAGACTCCATCTCCAATTAACCAGTGAAATGCTGGGCTAGATGTGTAAGTGGCAAAGTAGCAGCTGAGCGGGCATACATGGCAGGATGAAGCCTTGAATTCAAACCTTGTTACTAGAGGTGGTGTGAGAAGAGAGGAGAGGAGAGAGGAGGAGAGGGGACGGAAGGGGGAGGGGAGGGAAGGGGAGAAGAGAGGAGGGTAGGTGAGGAGAGGAGAGGAGAAGAGAGGAGAGGAGAGGAGAGGGGACAGGAAGGGAGGGGAGGGAAGGGGGAGGGAGAGGAGAGGAGAAGAGAGGAGAGGAGAGGAGAAGAGAAGAGAGAGTGCCCAATACATGGTTTAATAAGATTCTAATAGTTCAGGACTTATTTTTGTAGCTTTAGACTGATTTACAGAAGGAAAAGGCTGTAATCACAAGTGAATGAACAATTATAGAAAGCAAATTGCTGTCTTCCACATAATAAACACATAAACATATTTCCATGTAATATTTTACATCAACATGACTGCTTACCTAGAAAATATGTCAAAATACTTGACTTAGGAAAAACAGTCCATCACTTAAAAATATTATAAAATTATCTTTCCAATCAGATTTTAAACAAAAAAAAATAGCTGCTAAGTGCCAGTGGCTCACACCTGTAATCCTAACTTCTCAGGAGTCTATGAGCTGAGAATCACAGCTCAAAGCCAGCCAGGCAGGAAAGTTTGTGAGACTCATCTCCAAATAACTACCAAAAAAACTGGAAGTGGACCTATGGTTCGAATGGTAGACTACTAGTCTTGAGCACAAAAGTACAAGGACAGCACCCAAGCCCTGAGTTCAAGCCTCAGGACTGGCACAATGAACAATTCATAAATAGACCCAAGATGTTAGAATGGCAATGTGGCTTAGCAGCAGAGTGCTTGCCTAGCATGCATGAAGCCCTGGGTTCCATTCCTCCCCACCACATAAACAGAAAAAGCTGGAAGTAGTGCTGTGGCTCAAATAGTAGAGTGCTAGCCTTGAACAAAAGCATCTCAGGGACAGTGCCAAGGCTTTGATTTCAAGCCTCAGAACTGGCAAAAAAAAAAAAAAAAAACCCCACAACATTACATTAAGCATATGTATATAAGCCCCTGGAAGTACTACTGGGAAATCATATTATATATATAATCTGAAAATAATTACTAAATGAATTAAGTTAGCGTAATGAATATTTAATTAGGTCAAGAACCTAAATGCTTGCATACAGTACTTAGAAATTTTCTAAGCACACTCTGCTGTGAATCTGTTTTATAATGTTGTACAGTAATATGGTAATACTATCATAATATTATAGCTGATTAATATTCTCTATGAATTTTTAGTAAGTGCCACCACAGTAGAGCAGCTAAATAAATATTACCACAAGTAATTGAGACCATGAGTGACAGGTGATTGAACTTCTCTTTGTGTTTAAATTACAAAATGAGTTTTCACACAGAAGGAGAAGGGATGGAATCACGGGAGGGGCCCGGAGAAGTTATCTACCAACTCTTTCCAAGTGACTATGTTAGGAATTATAAACATAGCCAAAAAACAGGAGAGGAAGTAAAAATCAACCTCCCCGCCCCATCAAGGCCTTAGGAATCGAGTACTGCATATTGTGTAATGATTGAGTATTGTGTAATGATCCCCATGGAATAAGCCATGTGCCCTTGGCCCTGAGAAAGGCCCCTGTGAGCTCTTCCCAGGGACCATAATCCTGTCATTCCTTTCAACCCTGACAAGGAACCGGCCTTGAACTGACAGCAATCTGTCACATGGTTGTCATCTCCAACCACATTTCCTCAGACCTTTCACAGGGTTGAGTTTGAGGTGACCAACCCTATTGTAACAAAAAGATCAGTGTGTCCAGGCCCAAAGCAAGACAGAGATGTGTGATGCCCTTTGTAACATCTGACCACCCAAGAGAAAGACCGTGAATGAGGCCAACAACAGAATCCGCAGAGGAGCCTGAGGGAATAGAAGCTGACCAGAGACCAGATCTGCCTCTGCTCGCAAACTAGTGGTCTTTATGGCAAAAGTTATTTTTCAAAAAGTAATGATGATTCTGTCTCCTGTATTCTATTAAAAAATTCCAAGAAATACCCATTTTTATCAATCCCAGGCAAAATTTCACATAGCCTGCAATGTCAAGCTGATCTCCAGAAAGTTTATTTAAAAGGCCAATCATGCATAAGGGATGTACAGTAACAATGGGCGTAGATGTTGGCCACCCATCAATCTACTAACAAAATGCCAAAAGACTTTGTACAGCGCCTTGAGCAAGTAGTCATGGGACTGTTTCCTTTCCCTTCCTTCAACATTTCCTTCAACACACTGGGAAAAATACAGATCCATCTCTTCTTTCCTCCATATACCCTGCTTCTCCACACACCTGCTAACATCGCAATGTCATTATAAGTTCTCACAGATGATCAACTGTCAACAAAATACTTTGCGTGTGCCTAGCACAGGCTTGACACATAATCGGTACTTAAGATTGTACTTATCGTGTGAGTCTTTTTGGAGGGATGGGTGCATTTCTTACACAAGCGGGTTTTATTGAACGTGCTGAGCAAGAAACATCCCATTTTAAAAAGTCAGCAAGATCTCAAAAGACTAGAATAAGCTAAGGAAGGGAACATTCTGGACTTTAGAAGTTGTTTCAAGATGGAAGTTAGTTAAGTGTGGTCTAGGCAAGAACTGATCTCTACTACTAACTGCTGAATTCTATCAAGGATGATGACGCCAGCAAATAAAAGGAAATTATGTGACACAACTATGTGTGTGGTGGAGGACTTCTTATTTTCAATAGAGATTTATTCCCTACTCACTTCCACTCTTGGACCAGAGTTCTGTTTGCTAAGAGAAATGAACTACCATATATTAGCAAACATTGTCAACATTTCCTCAATATGGTGTCCCACCCAAAAATTCTTCTTTATCAGGCAGATTTTCTGTTTTCGTGGCTTGCCACCCTCTAGAATGGTTCTGCTTTGCCAATATTTCCTCTAAAACTCAACAAAAAATGCCATGTGGATGATTCAAACCTTGCCTTGCACAATAGAACTAACACCTGCCATGCTCCTGGAATGACACTTTGAGCCCAACAATACCCATGGCCTTCATTTTCGCACCTTTCCATTCACCCTTCCGAAAAGGATGCCTGGCGATGTCAAAAGGATGAGAACATCTGTATTCTCAAGTGCCATTACATTCAATTAGACAGGAACTCAAGTATAATATCCTTGATCATCACCCATTCATAGTAATTTAGAGCTTTTCTTTTGAGTCTAAAGTTGCAACAGTCGTTGCAAGATAATCAGCCTGATTGAAAGACAGAAGGCTAAAAAGGGGCAAAACAGAACTGGGAAAGGAGCAATCTTAACCAACTATTCAGTTTTGAAATTTTTTAATTGACTCTTCTGAAAGAGTTAGCAGCCAATATATATTTGGCCTACAGGTAAATATTAGAACACTATCCCAGGAGAACTTAGGTTTCATATGTCTCCAATGACAAATAAAAAGGCTTGGAAATTATTAACACATAGGTCACAAGAAAATTTCAGCCAGGCATTAGTTGTTCACACCAGTACATTTAGCTATTCACGAGCTTGAGGTCTGATGATCACAGATCAACAGCTAGTCTGAGCAGGAAAGTCTGTGAGACTCTTATGTCCAATTAACCACCACAAAAGCACAAGTGGCACTGTGGCTCAAAGTGATAGAGTACTGGACTTGAACAAAACAGCTCAGAGAGAATCCCAGCCCCGAGTTCAAATCCTATGACTGACAAAAAAAAAAAAAAAGGACAAAAGAAAATTTCACTCAGTAGTAAACACCTTAGGGTCCTTTCAGAAAACCCAATTCAGACAGCATTTCTACATATCAGCTTCTGATTTCACAGTCCAGCCCATGAATTTTCTGGCCCAGTTATTATTGTATTATTATAGTTACTGTATGACTTGCATGTGAATGTATTTCTCATCTTTGACCATTGAAATATGTGCTATTATTTCAATGAGCTTAAGCTGAATCAACATACAAGGTCAGGCCCCACTTCTACAGCACAGTAATAGTTCTTGATCCATATAATTTTAAAGCCCTATAATCTATGAGTCCTAGCGCATACACCTATGTGACTTTAGAAATGTTCAGTGATTGGATCCTCTATAGCATTCACATTTCCTAGATGTTGAAATGGAATATTAAAATAAGAAAGTTTTGGCAGCCTCCAAGAAAAAAGGTTGAGTGCCTCAAGCTATTAATTTTTATTGAATTGAGCCCTTTAATTGCTTGGGAAATGTTTTATAGGCTTTTCCTTTGACGGTTCTATAGAAAGATCCATATAACAGCTCCTGTGGTATTTCTGAAGGACCAAGTAAAATATTAAATATATGGGAGATGCATTTATTTTATTTTCTAGTTTTATAACCTTTATCTAAAATTTTTTGTTAGTATTTACCAATTGTGTCCAGGGGATACATTGTGATACTTCCATTTATAACATTCATTGCTGAAATTTGTCCTCCATACTCTTTCATATCTGTTTCTCAATTTTTATTTTTATTATTTTAATTTACTTTTCTTGTAAAGTACAAAGGGGTTATAGTTATATAGGTCATGTACTGAGTACATTTCTTTTGGAACAAAGTGACCTCTTCCTTCATTTACTCCCCCATTCCCTCCCCCCTGCCTCAAACCATCCCCAAGTTATACAGATTAATTTTCAACACAATGTAATCTTATGAGTTTCCCTCCTCCATTTGTTCACATTTTGTTCTACCATTTCTGTACTTCCCTTTACTCTCCCCAAACAGATAAACTTACATACAAGGCAAAAAGCATAGAAATCACAAACAACAACAAAAGGGGAAAAATCATAAAAAGTTAAATAAAAAAATCTCTTGTTTCCATTTCTTGAAGTTCACTTCAGTAAACATCCTTTTGTATTATCATTTGCACATAGCTATTGAGCTTTTGTGATCCTCTCCTAAGAATATCCTTCTTTGGTCTCACTGTTTGAATGTCGAGAATCCTGTATAATATTTCATGTATAAGTGGTATGATTTGTCTTTTACTATCCACTGTGTTTCCCTGTAGATTCCTAGGCCCATTCTCATGACTAAAAGGAAGGAGACCATGCAACATATGTTTCTTTTGGTCTCGCTCACTTTGATTAATATAATTTTTTTATTATTGTCAAGGTGAAGTACATATGGGGTACAGTTACATACATTGGATAGTGAATACATTTCTTGTCCAACTTGTTACGACTCCTCATTTTTTTCCTACCTTTCCTCCTTCCCAATTATACCACCCCAATTTGTACAGTTAATTTCCAACATATTTTCTTGGAAATATTGCTGTTGCATTGGATTGCATTTTACACTTTATCTCACCATTTTTATGCTCCCCTTCCCTTCCCTAATTCAGACAGGCATATATAAAATAACCATGGTACCAGAATCAGCAGTGACTACAGGGGCTAAGTCATAGGGAACATGAACAGAAGAAAAAAGAAAAAAATCACACAGTACGGTGAAACTAACCACATAATGATAAACCACTTATTTCCATATTTTGGAGACCATTTCTCTTAGCATCATCTTATGTAATCATCTGTATATAGCTATTGAGCTATTGTGATCATCTGCTAGGTCTATCCTAGACATATACTAATTATTACCAATAAGGGAGAACATACGGTTTATGTTTCTTTGGGTAGGGCTTTCTTAGTGTAATTTTTTCTACTTTTTTCTAACTATTTCCATTTCCTTATGATTAGAGCAATATCATTCTTTCTGATGAAAGCATAGAATTCCATTGTGTACATATACCACATTTTATTGATCCATTAATTTTCTTGAGGGGCATCTGGGTGATTCTATATCTTGGATATGCTAAACAATGCTGCAATGAACATGTGGTGCTGTTAGCCTTAGTGTGGTTTGGGGTTAATTGGATAAATGCCCAGGACTGGAATTGCTGGGTCATAGGAAATTTCTATTTTCAGTGTCTTGAGGAACCGTTATACTGCTTTCAGAATAGTTGAACAAATTTACATTCCCACTAACTGTAGAACAGTTCCCTTTGGCCATATCCCCCACCCCCAGCATTTGTTATTGTCACATTATTTTTTTCCCCTTATTTATTGTCAAAGTGATGAACATAGAGGTTTCAGTTTTGTACATTAGGACTTGGGTACTTTTCTTGTACTGTTTGTTACCTCCATCATTCCCCCCTCCCCTCCCTCCCCACTCCCCTTCCCCCCTTGTACTGTTTGTTACCTCCATCATTCCCCCCTCCTCCTCCTTTCCACTCCCTCTCCCCCATTGTACTGCTTGTTACCTCCATCATTCCCCCCTCCCAACTTCCCCCTCCCCCCCTCGTGCTTTTTCTTATCCCCATTATTGCCCCTCCCCCCTGTACTGTTTGTTACCTCCATCATCCCCCTCCCCCCTCGGGCTGTTTCTTATTCCATTATTCGCACTCCCCCTCCCCCTTGTACTGTTTGTTACCTCCATCATTCCCCCCTCCCCCACCACCTCTCCCCTTGTACTGTTGTTACCTCCATAATTCCCCCCTCCTGTCCCCACTTGTACTGTTTGTTATGTCCATCATTCCCCCCTCCTCTTCCAGCTCCACTTGTACTGTTACCTCCATCATTCCCCTCCCCTCCCTCTCCATTCCGCCCTGCTACTGTTTGTTAACTCTATCATTCCCCCATCCCCTCCCCCTCTCCACTTGGACTGTTTCATACTTCCATCTTTCCACCTTGCCCTGCCCCCTCCCCTTCCCCCCTTGTACTGTATTTTACCTACATCATACCCTCCTCTCCCCATTGTACTCTTTGTTCCCTCCATCATTCCCCCTACCCCTCCCCTTTGTACTGTTACCCTCCATCATTCAGCTTACCCTGCCCTCCCCCCCTCCCCTCCCACTTCTACTGTTGTTCCCTCCATCATTCCCCTCCCCCTCCACCTCCCACTACCCCTTTTACTGTTACCTCCATTATTCCCCCCCTCCCCCTCCCCCTTGCACTGTTACCTCCCTCATTCCCCCTCCCCATCTTCTCCCCTCTCCACTAGAATGATGATGTTTATCACTGGGAAGTTTAAAATGTATATTGTCAAATTTATGTAGGTACTAACTCTCGATAAAGAAAAATATATATATATATATGTATCTTCATAATTAGAAGCATTCGGGTGGGGAGGGGGTGCTATGCTTGAACTCAACAAGACCACTGTCCTAAGCTTTGTCAGCTTCAGGCCAATGCTATATCACTTGAGCCACAGCTCTGTTTCCCTTTTTTACATTTATTTTAAAGCAGGAGAGGAAAGTTTATTACCGAACTGCTGCCCTGTGGTGGTGATGATCCATGGCCGGAGAGAAGGGAGAAAAGGGAGAGACCAGTTGACCCTCATCCAGCCCTGCCTAATCTAGGGCAGGGATTGGGTCAGATGGATTAGGATGTGACTTTAGGGAAGGGAAGGTACCTGCCTCTAGGCTTGCTGGTTACCCAGTAACTGTGTGGAGACTTAATGAGGTGGGGGGCATCTGCTTGGAGCCCTCCAGGAGGGACCTAATCTTCCAGCCTTTTAATAGCTATGGAAAAGGACGACGACTCTCTGGCTGCTTCCTGCTGGTAAAGGGCGTCGACATTAGGGCTAAAAGGCAGAAACGTGGCCCCTCCTGAAGACGGAGAGCAGCAGGGTCCTTGGTGTTAGATGGCAGTCCTTGAATGAAGCCTGGAAGAGTCTCATGAGGCAGGGGCTGGATTTGTCCAGCCTCTGGTTCCCATTTTTGAAGGTTCTTTTTATTGGGTCTGTTTTTGTTTTGTCAGTCCTGGGGCTTGGGACTCAGGGCCTGAGCACTGTCCCTGGCTTATGTTTGCTCAAGCTATCAATCTGCCGCTTGAGCCATAGCGCCACTTCTGTCCTTCTCTGTTTCTGTGGTTCTGGGGCATTGAACCCAGGGCTTCATGCATGCTAGGCAAGCACGCTTCAAGTTAATTTCACTTTACCAACCCTAGACAATGTCAACTAACTTTCTGCAAACTTGTAAATTATGTCTCCTCCTTATTTCCATGATAAAAAACATCAGTCCTTAGAACTACTTGCTCTTAACCATATTATTTAAGAGGAAAAATATTATTCTGATGAACTGATATATACGTATATTCTGCTCCAAAAGAATACATTTTAATTTTCTAAACCTCTTGAGTTTGCTAAATGGTACACTGCTGTTGTGAATTGTGACTCACCATTCACAAATTTTCCAGTAAGTAAACGTGCTTACATCTGTTTGATTCCAATGCGCATGTAATTTATTGAACCTTGAAAACCTTCTTCCTTGTACCATTTGCTAACATGAAAAGGGAGCATTCTCTGGAGGATCATAGTTAAAAGTAGGGCTATTCAGAAAAGATGCTTCATGCAAGCATCGTGGCTAAGAAGACACTTCTAAAGGCCCTCATAAACAGATTGAGAGCAACAAAAGCAGAAGATGAAGCCCAGAGTTGAATATCACTGAAATGATCATGATTGCAATCAATCCTGACAAAGAGAAAGTTGGATTTTCTACAAACTGGATGGACATTTGGTGGGAAAAACAATGAGACAAGTTGCCTGCACCAGTGGCTCATGCCAATAATCGTAGCTACTAAGGAGGTTGAGATCACAGTTCACAGTGGAAGCCAGCCCAGGCAGAGGAGTCTATGAGACTCTTCTCTCCAATTAAATTATAGAAAATGTTTCAGTGTGCTCCTTCCCTTTAAAACTTGTACAGGGCTGGGAATATGGCCTAGTGGTAAAGTGCTCGCCTCGTATACAGGAAGCCCTGGGTTCGATTCCTCAGCACCACATATATAGAAAAAAGCAGAAGTGGAGCTGTGGCTCAAGTGGTAGAGTACTAGCCTTGAGCAAAAGAAGCCAGGGACAGTGCTCAGGCCCTGAGTCCATGCCCCAGGACTGGCAACAAAAACAAAACAAATAAACAAAAAGATACTGAGTGAAAATAGTTTTAAAAAAATAAAATAAAACTTGTACAATAATGAGTAGACAAGGCAGGACTTAGTGGCATATATGAAAATAATTAGAAGTTTAAGTAAGCATGAAGCTCTATGTCTGTGGACAGAAGTACAACTCCAGAAAGAATATGACTGCGATTGGAGGTTCCTTAGCAGACAGTATGATATACAGAACTGAAGTTTTCTTCTCTGAACAAACTGCAGCTTTTATTCAGATCTGGTATTGCAAGCAAGCACTCTAAGAAAAAAACAAACTCAAAGTGCAAAATCTCATTGGAGGAATTCAAGAATGCAATGTGAAAAAATTGTAGGTAGCCTCTGACTACACACAGAACACTGAGAACTTTCGGAGGGCAGCACAGGTGGCACAATAGGCGGGGCCGGACTGGAAGGCAGGCTATGTGTCCATGTTAGCAGGGTGCCAGTGGGCCTTAAAAGCCATTATGAAACACCATATCTCAGTAGTTATGTACCTATGATCACATAAAATGATGTGAAGTGAAACAAACTCTAAGACATGGAAACAAATGGGTTATCATTGTTGTTATTTTTAACGTGCTATATGAAATCATTCCTTTTTCCTTTTGCTTATCTTCCCTATGGTTTGGCCTTGTTGTCACTGTTTTTGATTTTGATACCCTGGATATATATATATATAATATATATATATATATATATAGATATATATATATATATATATGTGTGTGTGTGTGTGTGTGTGTGTGTGTGTTTGTGTGTGTGTGAGTGTGTGAGTGTGTGTGTGTGAATTAGGGAAGGGATGGGAACATCAAAATATTGAGGCAAATGGTATAAACGAGAACGAATGCAAAAGTAATAACTACAAGATATGTTGTAAACTAACTGTAAAAATGGAGGGAGGGAAAAATCTGGAAGAAAAATGAGGGATGAGGTAGCAAGTTTGATGAGAAATGTACTCATTACTTTAGGTATGAAAATGTAACCCCTCTGTATACCAACTTGAAAATAAACATAAATTAAAGAAAGATGCCCTGAGCTCAAGTATTAGTGCACATATGTATATGGATACTCTCTCTATCTCATACACACACGTACACACACACACGCACACACACACACACACAGAGTCATATTTATTTTGAAATACCCAATAGATAGCTTAAAGCTGTGTGGAATAGAAGCAGGAACCCAGGTGATCTCTGCAAATAGTAAACCCGACACGGCAGCCTCTGTGAACTGTCCAGGGGACCTTCCTGCTCATTAACCCAGGGTTCACTTCCACAGCAAGATACTGTACCTCCATGAGTACACATGATATACCTCAGTGTGCACTGACAAATTATACCCAGCCCACTATGCAACACTGGACTTCTCTGCAGAAAGACATGGGGATTGTGCAGCCTTGTGACTCCAATGTGTTCATGGCCATGCACACGTACTGTGTAGGAATACTAACAGGTGGATCTTGAGCCCAACCCTGTCATATGGCAAGTAGAAGCAATCACAAGGTGGAGGGAAGAGAATTTGTCTTCTACTGTTGCTTCCACCACCACAATACCATAGTGAATGCCTCCAACTAAAGGGAGACCCAGATCCTGTTTGTCATAATCACCCTCTGCTTCCTTTACTCCTAAAGAAACCCACACTGATACCCATCATCTTTACTCACAGGGTATGCTTCAAACAACAGTTCTCATTTGGGACATTATTTGAAAGCATCTGGAAACATGTTTTGTTTGTAGAATTACGGATACAACCGGCTCCTAGGTCAAAGCACAGGATGTTTTACACATCCAACAGGACACATGGACAGCCACGTAAAGGGAAGAATTAGCCAGAGTCTTGACACCACTGTTTCTTTTAGACCCAACTGATTTTTGCAGCCCTAGGAGAGCTTAGCCAACTCCCAAAGTATTTACTAGTAAACATGGCTGCAGTACCTAAACCCATCTTTATGAGCGCTGTTGAGGGTCCTTAAAAATAATGGCCAGGAAAAGCTCACCTGCAGAGAGGATCAAAATCTTACAGTTGACCTAACAACTGACAGGCATCATTTAGCTTCAGGAAAACCACCTAATTGGTGTGTCAACAGCTTTCTACATGGTATCATAATTCTCAGCAGAGAATTTCCAAATTACATAAGAAAAAGAAAATCAATTACTAATTTTTCAAACAAAAAAGGGGGGGCTGCTACTTTAGAAGCTGCAAAGAGTAAACCAACTGGAAACTATGAACTCAAATACCCATCATAATATAGGGTTAAATTCATTAATATTGGGCACAACTGATTACAGACTACATTTATAATACACTTTTAGTTATTTTTGGAGACTTTAATTAGTTTGATACCCAGTTAGTTCTTCCCAAGACCTTAACAGCCCATATCTAGCTCTAAATAATAAGGGCAGGCTTAGTCACAATGAACATTTCACTAGGTCTCTGGGTTACTGGTCCCAGTTCTGGTCTGGCCACTGATCCTGATTTTTAGAGCTGAAGGCTAGCACTCTACCACAGCTGCACTTTCTGCTGTTTTTTTTTTTTTTTGTTTTGGGTTTTTGTTTTCTTTTGGTGGTCATATGGAGTCCAGAATCTCAGTCAATTTCCTCCCCCAGGCTAGCTTCCAACTGCAATCCGCACTTTGAGTCTTCTAAATAGCTAGGCATTAATCACCAGCACACAGCAATTTAAAAATATTTTCCATGAGTGGAGGAGCAGCAGAGTCCTAGCTCAGCTCTCTCCAACACCCCAGTCTAAACACTCCAGAAATTTTTACTCCTAGAAAGACAGCCCAAGTAAGTTATCACAGTACAGGGATTCTGTCCAGGAAGGAAAAATCGACTTTGCTGGCCTGAAAACACAGATTTGAGTTCTGGCCCCATCCCTCTGCCAAGCCATTGCTGGTGCTGGCACAGTATCCACAGTTCGTGCACCTAAAGCACACAGAGGTGACCAAGAATAAATCCTCCAGATGGTGGCAGACAGACGTGGATCACAGGCTGAGCATGGACAGGCCAAAATGCAAACAAACATGTGTACCCTACAAAAGATATTCTCACTCGTGCCCACAGAGAAACTTTTGGGAGGTAGCCTTCCCCCACTGCCAGAGCACAGCGCCATCTCTGACACTGGCATAGGGTCAGACCAGACTGGAATTAAACCCGGCCTGGGGAAAGCCAGGACAAAGGGGCCAGCTTTGAAAAGGGCAAGAGGGACCGACCAATGAGAGCCAGCTCCACCCAGCAGCACAACCCCTGCCCAGGCAGGAAGCTCATCCGGGCCACAGTTCACACACTCAGGTGAACTCAGCCAGAGGTGCCCGCCCTGCCCGCCTGAATTTCTAAATTAAAACGGAAAGTGGAGAGCAGGTACTAGCAGCAAAGAACAACCAGATGGGAGAACAAACAGTTCCCGAGACAGATAAATGGCCCCATCACAGAGGAAGCCTAATTCCCAGACCAAAAAGGAGTTGAATTCCATAGCCAGCTCTGTTCAGGAGGCTGTCATGCCCATGCGGGAGGAACCACCCAAAGGCAAGCGGCTCTCAGACAGGTAAACCAGTCCAGAGCCAACCCGCCCTGCTGAGTACACAGGCTCTTCAAAGCCAGGCGATAAAAGCACCAGTCTCACAGCAGATGGGAGGAGCCAGGGCTCCCAAGACTGTTCACTCCCCCCATTTACAGAGGACACCCAAGTCCTATGTGCAAGCTGTGTGAATCACAGAGCCTCAGGATTTCACTGACAGGGGAGGAGGGTCAGAGCTGATCCACCCCCTGAAAACTGAAAGCAGGTCAAACCACACAAGCATCAAAATAGACTACACACCAATGCAAGGAAACCCGAGACTGGAGAAAGCCCACCCAAACAAGAAGACTCCAATGGTTTAAAACATTTTTTTAAAACTTTTTTTTTCTATCTTTCATCTCTGAAATGTCGTTGATGTTTTGTTTTCCATTTTTGTTTGTTTTATCATTTTTTTATTTTCTTTTTCTGGGGGGATTGTTAATTTTTCTGTGTTTTGTGCATTTGTCTTCCAGTATTTTTTATTTATTCTCAATTCACATTCTCTTTCTTTTTAATTCGTTTCTTGTGACTACCACCTTGACACTTTTCTGCTAACTCTCCATGATCTTCATTTTAACCTTGTTCTTTCTACCGATTCTACTCTTCACATTTCCATGCCACTGAAACTAAACCAAAATCATCCCTCCCCAATTACATTTTACTCGATTCTCTTCACTACCTCTAACCTACTGTCCAGATTTACCTCCAGGACCTCCAGACTCCATTGACCCCCAGTTATTGGATAGAGGGTATGCCTGTTCAACCCAAGTGAATCAAAGTGGTTCATAGAGAAATCCAGCCAGTTCAAAAAGTGCATAAGAACAAAAATTGCTCATAGGATTGTAACAGTAAAGAATTAACTACTGAATACAGGGCTCAGGATTGGTTGTTATGTTGAAAATGTATTCTTTAGGAACACCAAATCAAATTCTATATACAGTTATACATAGGTATCTGTATATAATTGTGAACGTCTAAGATTTACACGACATTGCTTGGTAAGGTTTACTTTGTGTCTTAAATGGTGCTCAAAGGTGCTTGTAGATTGGCATTTCCCGTTCCGAAAGGGCAGAAGAAACTCAAGATGGTAAACAATGGAGTCCAATTTCCCACTCAAAACAAGCAGGAAGCATAGAATCCATCCATCCATAGACATCAATCAATCCATAAAGTAATAGACGATTTCATGGCCTCAACATAGAGAAAGATAGATGAACTTGAAGAGGCAAACGAAAAGATAGTTACCCAGCTAAAAGATTGGAGAGGACAGCACTCAAAACCAAATTAATGAAGAAAAGAATTCCATGCAGGACGTAAGAGATACTTATAGCAAGGACATGGAAATCATCAGGAAAGACCAGTCAGAAGGAAAAGAGATATGAAATCAAGTAGCTAGTCTACACTCCCAACTAGAAAGAAGCAGAGGATCGAATCTCAGGAGCTGTAGATTCCCTAGACTCTATGAAGAAATGTCAAAAAACAATACCAAAACAATCCAATCGACAAAACAGATTACTCCAGGAGCCCCAAGACCCAATCAGGAAGCCCAATTTAAGGCTAATAGGTATTGAGGAAAACCTGGAGAAAAAATTAGGGGAATGGGCAAACTATTTAACAGAATATAGCCGAGAACTTCCCAAATATCCCGGAGGATAGGCTGATACAGATACAAGAAACATTTACAACCCCAAACCGACCAGACCAGAGGAGGACAATCCTCCGACACATTGTCAACAAAACAGGATAATAGAGTCCAAGGAAAGAATCTTTAAAGCTGTTATGGAGAAGAAAATAATCACATATAAAGGAAAACCAATCAGAATTACCCCAGACTTCTCAGCAGAAACCTTGAAGCAAGGAGAGCGTGCATGAAGTATACCAAACCCTAAATAAGAAAAACTATCAACCAAGAATACTGTACACAGCTAAACTCTCATTCATAGCCGCAGGCTCATTAGTTGGATCAAAAATCAAAATCCATCTTTCTGTTGCCTCCAAGAGACACATCTATCCAGCAAAAGCAAACATCTAAAAGTGAAAGGATGGAATAAAATCTACCAGTAAATGCCCCCCAATAGAAGGCTAGAGTTGCAATTCTACAAATTAAATTCTATAAATTAAAAATGGTAAGAAGAGACAAAGAAGGTTACTACATACTAATAAAGGGTTCACTCCTACAGGAGTATTTAACCATCCTAAATATCCACACATCAAATACAGGAGCACCCAACTTCAACAAACATACACTACTAACTCTAAAAAACACGCATATACCCAAATACATTGATAATTGGAGACTTTAACACTCCACTGTCACCTCTGGGCAGATCAACATGCCAAAAATGGAACAAAGAAACCACACAACTAACAAGTGCATAGACGAAATAGACATAACCAACATCTACAGAATAATTCATCAAGCAATACCAGAATAGACATTCTTTTTGGCAGCACATGGAACAGTTTCCAAAATAGATCACATCTTAGGGCACGAAGAAAATCTGCACAAATTGCGAAGGATCAAAATCATTCCCTGCATTCTCTCAGACCACAAAGGAATAAACCTAGAGCTGAACTCAAATAGCCACCACACAAAATCCTACAAACCATGAAGACTAAGCAACATACTGCTGAACCATCTGTGGGTCATTAAAGAAATAAGGACAGAAATTCAAATGTTTACAGAATTCAACAAACATAAGTACACAATGTACCAGCTTCTTTGGGACACAGAAAAGTCTATACTCAGACGAAAATTCATATCTCTCAGTGCATACACCAACAATGTGGATAAACAGAAACTCAACCACTTAAGGAAGCACCTTAATCTTCTCAAAAGAGAACAACAAGCCAAACCCAAAGTCAATAGATGGAAGGAAATAATTAAAACCAAATCAGAGTTAAATAAACTAGAGACAAAAAAATTGAAACAATCAACAAAACAAAGAGTTGGTTCGTTGAAAAAAATTAACATGATAGACAAACCCCTAGCAAACCTGACCAAAAAACGAAGGCAGCACACCCAAATAAACAAGATCAGAGATGAAACAGGTAACATCACCACAGAAACATCCAAAATACTGAACACAATAAGGGACTATTTTGCAAACCTTTACGCCAACAAATTCAAGAACCTGGAAGAAATGGATGGTTTTCTAGAAAAAATTGATATCCCCAAACTTAATCATGAATATTTAAACCTTCTAAACAGACTCATATCCAGCATTGAAATAGAAACAGCAATAAGTGGTCTCCCATCCGAAAAAAGTCTAGGTGCAGATGATTCACAGCAGAATTCTACGAGGGCCTTCAAAACAGAACACACACCAATATTTTTTCAAACTCTTCTATGAAATTGAAGAGAAAGTTCATTACCAAACATATTCTATGAAGCCAACGTAACCCTCATCCCGAAACCAGGCAGGGACTCATCACGAAAAGAGAACTGTAGACCGATTTCCTGATGAACATAGACACAAAAATTCTCAACAAAATTCCTGGCCAATCGAATTCAACAGTCATAAAAAAATCATACACCATGACCAAACTGGATTCATCCCAGGGATGCAAAGTTGGTTTAATATATGCAAGTCAATTATTGTAATCCACCACATCAACCGAGCAAGGTAAAGAACACATGGTTATATCTCTGGATGCGGAAAAGGCGTTCGATAAAATCCAGCACCCATTTATGATAATAGCCCTGGAAAAACTGGGATTCCTGGGAACATTCCTGAATAAAATAAAGGAAGTTTAGGGACAAACCAACTGCAAGCATAATTCTAAACGGTGAAAAGCTAAAGCCATTCACTTTGAAATCAGGAGCAAGACAGGTATGTCTGCTCTCTCCCCCTCCTCTTCAACAGAATACTAGAATTCCTAGCCAGAGCAATTAGGCAAGAAGAGAACATAAAGGATTCCAAGTAGGAAAAGATGAAGTGAAACGTTTTCTTTTTGAAGATTACATGATCCTATACCTAAAGAAACCCCATAGACTCTACTCCTAGCTACTAGAGCTGATCAACACTTTGGCAAAGTGGCAGGATTATAAAATAAACACTCAAAAATCAACAGCCTTTTATATGCTAATGACCCAAAGACCGACACTGAAATCAGGAAAGCAACTCCCTTTGCAATATCCTGAAAAAACTTAAAATACCTAGAAATAACCTTAATCAAAGAAGTGAAAGACCTCTATGATGAGAATTTAAAAGCATGAAAAACAAAATTAAGGCAGGACAAAGGAAGTGGAAAAAACTCCCATGCTCCTTGATTGGGAGAAAATAATATAGTCAAAATGGCAATATTGCCAAAGGCTATTTACAAATTCAATGCAATACCCATTAATTACCCCCAACACCATTTTTTAATGAAAGAGAGGAAGCAATCCAGAAATTCATATGGAACATTAAAAGACCCAGAATAGCAAAAACAATCCTAAGAAGAAAGAACAGTGCTGGAGGAATTACAATACCCAACTTCAAGCTCTCTTATAAAGCTATAGTAGTAAAAACAGCCTGGTGTTGACACCGGAACAGGCCTGAAGACCAATGGAACTGAATTGAAGATCCAGAAATGAACCCACAGATCTATGCCTACCTTATCTTTGATAAAGGAGCTAAAAAATAGTCTGGAAGAAAGATAAACTCTTTAACAAATGGTGTTGGCAAAACTGGTTCAACACATGCAACAAACGAATACCAGATCCTTATATATCACCCTATACCAAAATCAATTCCAAATGGATCAGACTAGCAATCTTGTATGCAATAAAAACATTGAACAAAGGCAAAGTCAGATTTAAACATCAAATGACCCCATTTTCTTCAAAACACATTGACACTGATTTCTCTTTAGTCTTTTTCAACAATGATATTT
>NW_025961391.1:0-28033 GCF_023159225.1 Perognathus longimembris pacificus | reverse complement strand
GTAAATATCTCCACTGAGATTAATAAAAGCAGTAGCTTAAAAATTAAGTACTTCCTGGTATGTTTACTGTACTGGTAACTCCTCCAAAAGAATCTGGATTGTGGTGAGGGAACAGAGAAAAAAGCTCATTTAGGACTGCACTTACGAAGGGGGTAGGCAGCTGTATATCAGGGAGTAAACCTTCTGAGAATAAAAACAGCTGGAGCTTGTTAAGGTAATTACACAGGGGAAAGGAAAATGTACTGGGAACTCCTCAGAAGAATCTGATTTGTGGTGAGGGGAGAGAGATAAAAGCTCTTTAGGAACGACATGAACATGCTGCGTAGGTAGCTGTTTATCAGTAAATATCTCCACTGAGATAAAGAAAAGCAGTAGCTTAATGAATTAAGTACTTCCTGGTATGGTTACTGTACTGGTAACTCCCCAAAGAATCTGGATTGTGGTGAGGGAACAGAGAAAAAAGCTCATTTAGGACCTGACTTACGAAGGGGGTAGGCAGCTGTATATCAGGGAGTAAACCTTCTGAGAATAAAAACAGCTGGAGCTTGTTAAGGTAATTACACAGGGGAAAGGATAATGTACTGGGAGCTCCTCAGAAGAATCTGATTTGTGGTGAGGGGAGAGAGATAAAAGCTCATTTAGGAACGACATGAACATGCTGCGTAGGTAGCTGTTTATCAGTAAATATCTCCACTGAGATTAAGAAAAGCAGTAGCTTAATAAATTAAGTACTTCCTGGTATGGTTACTGTACTGGTAACTCCCCAAAAGAATCTGGATTGTGGTGAGGGAACAGAGAAAAAAGCTCATTTAGGACCTGCACTTATGAAGGGGTAGGCAGCTGTATATCAGGGAGTAAACCTTTCCACTGAGAATAAAAACAGCTGGAGCTTGTTAAGGTAATTACACAGGGGAAAGATAATGGACGGGAACTCCTCAGAAGAATCTGATTTGTGGTGAGGGAGAGAGATAAAAGCTCATTTAGGAACGACATGAACATGCTGCGTAGGTAGCTGTTTATTAGTAAATATCTGCACTGAATTAAGAAAAGCAGTAGCTTAATAAATTAAGTACTTCCTGGGATGGTTACTGTACTGGTAACTCCCCAAAGAATCTGGATTGTGGTGAGGGAACAGAGAAAAAAGCTCATTTAGGACCTGCACTTACGAAGGGGGTAGCAGCTGTATATCAGGGAGTAAACCTTCTGAGAATAAAAACAGCTGGAGCTTAAGGTAATTACACAGGGGAAAGGATAATGTACTGGAATTCCTCAAAAGAATCTGATTTGTGGTGAGGGGAGAGAGATAAAAGCTCATTTAGGAACGAATGAACATGCTGCGTAGGTAGCTGTTTATCAGTAAATATCTCCACTGAGATTAATAAAAGCAGTAGCTTAATAAATTAAGTACTTCTGGTAGGATACTGAACTGGTAACTCCCCAAAAGAATCTGGATTGTGGTGAGGGAACAGAGAAAAAAGCTCATTTAGGACATGCACTTACGAAGGCTGGTAGGCAGCTGTATATCAGTAAACCTTCTGAGAATAAAAACAGCTGGAGCTTGTTAAGGTAATTTACACAGGGGAAAGGATAATGTACTGGGAACTCCTCAGAAGAATCTGATTTGTGGTGAGGGGAGAGAGATAAAGCTCATTTAGGACGACATGTACATGCTGCGTAGGTAGCTGTTTATAAGTAAATATCTCCACTGAGATTAAAAAAGCAGTAGCTTAATAACTTAAGTATTCCAGGGGTTATGGATACTGTACTGGTAACTCCCCAAAAGAATCTGGATTGTGGTGAGGGAACAGAGAAAAAAGCTCATTTAGGACCTGCACTTACGAAGGGAGTAGGCAGCTGTATATCAGGAGTAAACCTTCTGAGAATAAAAACAGCTGGAGCTTTT
The DNA here is from genome assembly GCF_023159225.1 of Perognathus longimembris pacificus. Lineage (NCBI taxonomy): Eukaryota > Metazoa > Chordata > Mammalia > Rodentia > Heteromyidae > Perognathus > Perognathus longimembris. Next base: position 26,130 of record NW_025961391.1, on the reverse strand, counting down.
TAAGGTAATTACACAGGGAAAGGATAATGTACTGGGAACTCCTCAGAAGAATCTGATTTGGTGAGGGGAGAGAGATAAAAGCTCATTTAGGAACGACATGAACATGCTGCGTAGGTGGCTGTTTAATCAGTAAATATCTCCACTGAGATTAAGAAAAGCAGTAGCTTAATAGCTTAAGTACCTCCTGGTATGGTTACTGTCCTGGTAACTCCCCAAAAGAATCTGGATTGTGGTGAGGGAACAGAGAAAAAAGCTCATTTAGGACTGCACTTACGAAGGGGGTAGGCAGCTGTATATCAGGGAATAAACCTTCTGAGAATAAAAACAGCTGGTGCTTGTTAAGGTAATTACACAGGGGAAAGGAAAATGTACTGGGAACTCCTCAGAAGAATCTGATTTGTGGTGAGGGGAGAGACATAAAAGCTCATTTAGAAACGACATGAACATGCTGCGTAGGTAGCTGTTTATCAGTAAATATCTCCACTGAGATTAAGAAAAGCAGTAGCTTAATAAACTAAGTAATTCCTGGCAATGTTACTGTACTGGTAACTCCCCAAAAGAATCTGGATTGTGGTGAGGGAACAGAGAAAAAATCTCATTTAGGACCTGCACTTACGAAGGGGGTAGGCAGCTGGATCAGGGAGTAAACCTTCTGAGAATAAAAACAGCTGGAGCTTGTTAAGGTAATTACACAGGGGAAAGGATAATGTACTGGAACTCCTCAGAAGAATCTGATTTGTGGTGAGGGGAGAGAGATAAAAGCTCATTTAGGAACGACATGAACATGCTGCGTAGGTAGCTGTTTATCAGTAAATATCTCCACTGAGATTAAGAAAAGCAGTAGCTTAATAAATTAAGTACTTCCTGGTATGGTTACTGTACTGGTAACTCCCAAAAGAATCTGGATTGTGGTGAGGGAACAGAGAAAAAAGCTCATTTAGGACCTGCACTTACGAAGGGGGTAGGCAGCTGTATATCAGGGAGTAAATTCTGAGAATAAAAACAGCAGAGCTTGTTAAGGTAATTACACAGGGGAAAGGATAATGTACTGGAACTCCTCAGAAGAATCTGATTTGTGGTGAGGGAGAGAGATAAAAGCTCATTTAGGAACGAAATGAACATGCTGCGTAGGTAGCTGTTTATCAGTAAATGTCTCCACTGAGATTAATAAAAGCAGTAGCTTAATAAATTAAGTACTTCGTGGTAGGATACTGTACTGGTAACTCCCAAAAGAATCTGGATTGTGGTGAGGGAACAGAGAAAAAAGCTCATTTAGGACATGAACATGCTGCGTAGGTAGCTGTTTATCAGTAAATTCTGAGAATTAAAAACAGTAGCTTGTTAAGTAATTCCTGGAAAGGTTATGTACTGGTAACTCCCCAAAGAATCTGGATTGTGGTGAGGAAGAGAAAAAAGCTCATTTAGGACCTGCATGTACATGCTGGTAGGTAGCTGTATATCAGTAAAATCTAAACTGAGATTAAAAAAGCAGTAGCTTTAAGTTAAGTACACAGGGGAAAGGATATGTACTGGGAACTCCTCAGAAGAATCTGATTTGTGGTGAGGGAGAGAATAAAAGCTCATTTAGGAACGCACTTACGAACATGCTGCGTAGGTAGCTGTTTATCAGTAAATATCTCCACTGAGATTAAGAAAAGCAGTAGCTTTAAATTAAGTAATTCACTGGAAAGGTTACTGTACTGGAACTCCCCAAGAAGAATCTGGATTGTGGTGAGGGAACAGAGAAAAAAGCTCATTTAGGACTGCACTTACGAAGGGGGTAGGCAGCTGTAATCAGGGAGTAAATATCTCCACTGAGATTAAAAAAGCAGTATCTTAATAACTTAAGTACCTCCTGGTATGGTTACTGTACTGGTAACTCCCAAAAGAATCTGGATTGTGGTGAGGGAACAGAGAAAAAAGCTCATTTAGGACTTGCACTTACGAAGGGGGTAGGCAGCTGTATATCAGGGTAAACCTTCTGAGAATAAAAACAGCTGGTGCTTGTTAAGGTAATTACACAGGGGAAAGGAAAATGTACTGGGAACTCCTCAGAAGAATCTGATTTGTGGTGAGGGGAGAGAATAAAAGCTCATTTAGAAACGACATGAACATGCTGGTAGGTAGCTGTTTATCAGTAAATATCTCCACTGAGATAAGAAAAGCAGTAGCTTAATTAAGTAATTCCTGGCAATGTTACTGTACTGGTAACTCCCCAAAGAATCTGGATTGTGGTGAGGGAACAGAGAAAAAAGCTCATTTAGGACCTGCACTTACGAAGGGGGTAGGCAGCTGTTTATCAGGGAGTAAACCTTCTGAGAATAAAAACAGCTGGAGCTTGTTAAGGTAATTACACAGGGGAAAGGATAACGTACTGAGAACTCCTCAAAGAATCTGATTTGTGGTGAGGGGAGAGAGATAAAAGCTCATTTAGGAACGACACTTAAACATGCTGCGTAGGTAGCTGTTTATCAGTAAATATCTCCACTGAGATTAAGAAAAGCAGTAGCTTAATAAATTAAGTACTTCCTGGTATGGTTACTGTACTGGTAACTCCCCAAAAGAATCTGGATTGTGGTGAGGGAACAGAGAAAAAAGCTCATTTAGGACCTGCACTTACGAATGGGTAGGCAGCTGTATATCAGGGAGTAAACCTTCTGAGAATAAAAACAGCAGGAGCTTGTTAAGGTAATTACACAGGGGAAAGGATAATGTACTGGGTAACTCCTCAGAAGAATCTGGATTTGTGGTGAGGGAGAGAGATAAAAGCTCATTTAGGAACGACATGAACGTGCTGCGTAGGCAGCTGTTTATCAGTAAATATCTGACTGAATAAGAAAAGCAGTAGCTTGTTAAGTAATTACACAGGGGAAAGGATAATGTACTGGGAACTCCTCAGAAGAATCTGATTTGTGGTGAGGGGAGAGAGATAAAAGCTCATTTAGGAACCTGCACTTACGAAGGGGGTAGACAGTTGTTTATCAGTAAACCTTCTGAGAATTAAGAAAAGCAGTAGCTTAATAAAGGTAATTACACTGGTATGGTTACTGTACTGTGAACTCCCCAAAGAATCTGGATTGTGGTGAGGGAACAGAGAAAAAAGCTCATTTAGGACCTGACATGAACAGGGGGTAGGTAGCTGTATATCAGTAAATACCTTCTGAGAATAAAAAACAGCTGGAGCTTATTAAATTAAGGTAATTACACAGGGGAAAGGATAATGTACTGGTAACTCCCCAAGAAGAATCTGATTTGTGGTGAGGGGAGAGAGATAAAAGCTCATTTAGGACTGCACTTACGAAGGGGGTAGGCAGCTGTTATCAGTAAACCTCTCCACTGAGATTAAAAACAGTAGCTTGTTAAGGTAATTCACAGGGGTATGGATACTGTACTGGAACTCCCCAAAAGAATCTGATTGTGGTGAGGGGAGAGAAAAAAGCTCATTTAGGACTGAACATGCTGCGTAGGTAGCTGTATATCAGTAAACCTTCTGAGATTAATAAAAGCAGCTGGAGCTTAATAATTAAGTACACAGGGGAAAGGATAATGTACTGGAACTCCTCAGAAGAATCTGATTTGTGGTGAGGGGAGAGAGATAAAAGCTCATTTAGGACCGCACTTACGAATGCTGCGTAGGTAGCTGTTTATCAGTAAACCTCTCTGAGATTAAAAAAGCAGTAGCTTAATAATAAGTACACGGGAAATGGATACTGTACTGGAACTCCCAAAAGAATCTGGATTGTGGTGAGGGAACAGAGAAAAAAGCTCATTTAGGAACGACATGAACATGCTGCGTAGGTGGCTGTTTAATCGAGTAAATATCTCCACTGAGATTAAGAAAAGCAGTAGCTTAATAACTTAATACCTCCTGGTATGGTTACTGTACTGGTAACTCCCCAAAAGAATCTGGATTGTGGTGAGGGAACAGAGAAAAAAGCTCATTTAGGACCTGCACTTACGAAGGGGGTAGGCAGCTGTATATCAGGGAATAAACCTTCTGAGAATAAAAACAGCTGGTGCTTGTTAAGGTAATTACACAGGGGAAAGGAAAATGTACTGGGAACTCCTCAGAAGAATCTGATTTGTGGTGAGGGGAGAGACATAAAAGCTCATTTAGGAAACGACATGAACATGCTGCGTAGGTAGCTGTTTATCAGTAAATATCTCCACTGAGATTAAGAAAAGCAGTAGCTTAATAAACTAAGTAATTCCTGGCAATGTTACTGTACTGGTAACTCCACAAGAGAATCTGGATTGTGGTGAGGGAACAGAGAAAAAATCTCATTTAGGACCTGCACTTACGAAGGGGGTAGGCAGATGGATCAGGGAATAAACCTTCTGAGAATAAAAACAGCTGGAGCTTGTTAAGGTAATTACACAGGGGAAAGGATAATGTACTGGGAACTCCTCAGAAGAATCTGATTTGTGGTGAGGGGAGAGAGATAAAAGCTCATTTAGGAATGAAATGAACATGTTGCGTAGGTAGCTGTTTATCAGTAAATATCTCCACTGAGATTAAGAAAAGCAGTAGCTTAATAAATTAAGTACTTCCTGGTATGCATACTGTACTGGTAACTCTCCAAAAGAATCTGGATTGTGGTGAGGGAACAGAGAAAAAAGCTCAGTTAGGAACGACATGCACATGCTGCGTCGGTAGCTGTTTATCAGTAAATATCTCCACTGAGATTAAGAAAAGCAGTAGCTTAATAAATTAAGTCCTTCCTGGTATGGTTATTGTACTGGTAACTCCCCAAAAGAATCTGGATTGTGGTGAGGGAATAGAGAAAAAGGCTCGTTAAGACCTGCACTTACGAAGGGGGTAGGCAGCAGTATATCAGGGAGTAAACCTTCTGAGAATAAAAACAGCTGGAGCTTGTTAAGGTAATTACACAGGGGAAAGGATAATGTACTGGGAACTCCTGAGAAGAATCTGATTTGTGGTGAGGGGAGAGAGATAAAAGCTCATTTAGGAAGGACATGAACATGCTGCGTAGGTAGCTGTTTATCAGTAAATATCTCCACTGAGATTAAGAAAAGAAGTAGCTTAATTAATTAAGTAATTCCTGGTATGGTTACTGTACTGGTAACTCCCCAAAAGAATCTGGATTGTGGTAAGGAAAAAGAGAAAAAACTCATTTAGGACCTGCACTACCGACGGGGTAGGCACCTGTATATCAGGGAGTAAACCTTCTGAGAATAAAGACAGCTGGAGCTTGTTAAGTTAATTACACAGGGGAAAGGATAATGTACTGGGAACTCCTCAGAAGAATCTGATTTGTGGTGAGGGGAGAGAGATAAAAGCTCATTTAGGAACGACATGAACATGCTGCGTAAGTAGCTGTTTATCAGTAAATATCTCCACTCAGATTAAGAAAAGCAGTAGCTTAATAAATTAAGTACTTACTGGTATGGTTACTGTATTGGAAACTCCCCAAAAGAATCTGGATTGTGGTGAGGGAACAGAGAAAAAAGCTCATTTAGGTCCTGCACTTACGAAGGGGGTAGGCAGCTGTATATCAGGGAGTAAACCTTCTTAGAATAAAAACAGTTGGAGCTTGTTAAGGTAATTACACAGGGGAAAGGATAATGTACTGGGAACTCCTCAGAAGAATCTGATTTGTGGTGAGGGGAGAGAGATAAAAGCTCATTTAGGATCGACATGAACATGCTGCGTAGGTAGCTGTTTATCAGTAAATATCTCCACTGAGATTACGAAAAGCAGCAGCTTAATAAATTAAGTGCTTCCTGGTATGGTTACTGTACTGGTAACTCCCAAAAAGAATCTGGATTGTGGTGAGGGAACAGAGAAAAAAGCTCATTTGGACCTGCACTTACGAAGGGGTTAGGCAGCTGTATATCAGGGAGTAAACCTTCTGAGAATAAAAACAGCTGGAGCTTGTTAAGGTAATTACACAGGGGAAAGGAGAATGTACTGGGAAGTCCTCAGAAGAATCTGATTTGTGGTGAGGGGAGAGAGATAAAAGCTCATTTAGGAACGTCATGAACATGCTGCGTAGGTAGCTGTTTATCAGTAAATATCTCCACTGAGATTAAGAAAAGCAGTAGCTTAATAAATTAAGTACTTCCTGGGATGGTTACTGAACTGGTAACTCCCCAAAAGAATCTGGATTGTGGTGAGGGAACAGAGAAAAAAGCTCATTTAGGACCTGCACTTACGAAGGGGGTAGGCAGCTGTATACTAGGGAGTAAACCTTCTGAGAATAAAAACAGCTGGAGCTTGTTAAGGTAATTACACAGGGGAAAGGATAATTTACTGGGAACTCCTCAGAAGAATCTGATTGTGGTGAGGGGAGAGAGATAAAAGCTCATTTAGGAACGACATGTACATGCTGCGTAGGTAGCTGTTTATCAGTAAATATCTCCACTGAGATTAAGAAAAGCAGTAGCTTAATAAATTAAGTACTTCCTGGTATGGTTATTGTACTGGTAACTCCCCAAAAGAATCTGGATTGTGGTGAGGGAATAGAGAAAAAGGCTCGTTAAGACCTGCACTTACGAAGGGGGTAGGCAGCAGTATATCAGGGAGTAAACCTTCTGAGAATAAAAACAGCTGGAGCTTGTTAAGGTAATTACACAGGGGAAAGGATAATGTACTGGGAACTCCTCAGAAGAATCTGATTTGTGGTGAGGGGAGAGAGATAAAAGCTCATTTAGGAACGACATGAAAATGCTGCATAGGTAGCTGTTTATCAGTAAATATCTCCACTGACATTAAGAAAAGCAGTAGCTTAATAAATTTACTACTTCCTGGTATGGTTACTGTACTGGTAACTCCCCAAAAGAATCTGGATTGTGGTGAGGGAACAGAGAAAAAAGCTCATTTAGGACCTGCACTTATGAAGGGGGTAGGCAGCTGTATATCAGGGAGTAAACCTTCTGAGAATAAAAACAGCTGGAGCTTGTTAAGGTAATTACACAGGGGAAAGGATAATGTACTGGAACTCCTCAGAAGAATCTGATTTGTGGTGAGGGGAGAGAGATAAAAGCTCATTTAGGAACGACATGAACATGCTGCGTAGGTAGCAGTTTATCAGTAAATATCTCCACTGAGATTAAGAAAAGCAGTAGCTTAATAAATTAAGTAACTTCCTGGTATGGTTACTGTACTGGTAACTCCCCAAAAGAATCTGATTGTGGTGAGGGAACAGAGAAAAAAGCTCATTTAGGACCTGCACTTACGAACGGGGTAGGCAGCTGTATATCAGGGAGTAAACCTTCTGAGAATAAAAGACAGCTGGAGCTTGTTAAGGTTAATTACACAGGGGAAAGGATAATGTACTGGGAACTCCTCAGAAGAATCTGATTTGTGGTGAGGGGAGAGAGATAAAAGCTCATTTAGGAACGACATGAACATGCTGCGTAGGTAGCTGTTTATCAGTAAATATCTCCACTGAGATTAAGAAAAGCAGTAGCTTAATAAATTAAGTACTTACTGGTATGGTTACTGTACTGGTAACGCCCCAAAAGAATCTGGATTGTGGTGAGGGAACAGAGAAAAAAGCTCATTTAGGACCTGCACTTACGAAGGGGGTAGGCAGCTGTATATCAGGGAGTAAACCTTCTAGAATAAAAACAGTGGAGCTTGTTAAGGTAATTACACAGGGGAAAGGATAATGTACTGGGAACTCCCAAAAGAATCTGATTTGTGGTGAGGGGAGAGAGATAAAAGCTCATTTAGGATCGACATGAACATGCTGCGTAGGTAGCTGTTTATCAGTAAATATCTCCACTGAGATTAGAAAAGCAGCAGCTTAATAAATTAAGTGCTTCCTGGTATGGTTACTGTACTGGTAACTCCCAAAAGAATCTGGATTGTGGTGAGGGAACAGAGAAAAAAGCTCATTTAGGACCTGCACTTACGAAGGGGTAGGCAGCTGTATATCAGGGAGTAAACCTTCTGAGAATAAAAACAGCTGGAGCTTGTTAAGGTAATTACACAGGGGAAAGGATAATGTACTGGGAACTCCCAGAAGAATCTGATTTGTGGTGAGGGGAGAGAGATAAAAGCTCATTTATGAAGACATGAACATGCTGCGTAGGTAGCTGTTTATCAGTAAATATCTCCATCTGAGATTAAGAAAAGCAGTAGCTTAATAAATTAAGTACTTCGTGGTATGGTTACTGTACTGGTAACTCCCCAAAAGAATCTGGATTGTGGTGAGGGAACAGAGAAAAAAGCTCATTTAGGACCTGCACTTACGAAGGGTAGGCAGCTGTATATCAGGGAGTAAACCTTCTGAGAATAAAAACAGCTAGCTTGTTAAGGTAATTACACAGGGGAAAGGAAATGTACTGGGAACTCCTCAGAAGAATCTGATTTGTGGTGAGGGGAGAGAGATAAAAGCTCATTTAGGAACGACATGAACATGCTGCGTAGGTAGCTGTTTATCAGTAAATATCTCCACTGAGATTAAGAAAAGCAGTAGCTTAATAAATTAAGTACTTCCTGGTATGGTTACTGTACTGGTAACTCCCCAAAAGAATCTGGATTGTGGTGAGGGAACAGAGAAAAAAGGCTCATTTAGGACCTGCACTTACGAAGGGGGTAGGCAGCTGTATATCAGGGAGTAAACCTTCTGAGAATAAAAACAGCTGGAGCTTGTTAAGGTAATTACACAGGGGAAAGGATAATGTACTGGGAACTCCTCAGAAGAATCTGATTTGTGGTGAGGGGAGAGAGATAAAAGCTCATTTAGGAACGACATGAACATGCTGCGTAGGTAGCTGTTTATCAGTAAATATCTCCACTGAGATTAAGAAAAGCAGTAGCTTAATAAATTAAGTACTTCCTGGTATGGTTACTGTACTGGTAACTCCCCAAAAGAATCTGGATTGTGGTGAGGGAACAGAGAAAAAACTCATTTAGGACCTGCACTTACGAAGGGGGTAGGCAGCTGTATATCAGGGAGTAAACCTTCTGAGAATAAAAACAGCTGGAGCTTGTTAAGGTAATTACACAGGGGAAAGGATAATGTACTGGGAACTCCTCAGAAGAATCTGATTTGTGGTGAGGGGAGAGAGATAAAAGCTCATTTAGGAACGACATGAACATGCTGCGTAGTAGCTGTTTATCAGTAAATATCTCCACTGAGATTAAGAAAAGCAGTAGCTTAATAAATTAAGTACTTCCTGGTATGGTTACTGTACTGGTAACTCCCCAAAAGAATCTGGATTGTGGTGAGGGAACAGAGAAAAAAGCTCATTTAGGACCTGCACTTACGAAGGGGGTAGGCAGCTGTATATCAGGGAGTAAACCTTCTGAGAATAAAAACAGCTGGAGCATGTTAAGGTAATTACACAGGGGAAAGGATAATGTACTGGGAACTCCTCAGAAGAATCTGATTTGTGGTGAGGGGAGAGAGATAAAAGCTCATTTAGGAACGACATGAACATGCTGCGTAGGTAGCTGTTTATCAGTAAATATCTCCACTGAGATTAAGAAAAGCAGTAGCTTAATAAATTAAGTCTTCCTGGTATGGATACTGTACTGGTAACTCCCCAAAAGAATCTGGATTGTGGTGAGGGAACAGAGAAAAAAGCTCATTTAGGACCTGCACTTACGAAGGGGTAGGCAGCTGTATATCAGGGAGTAAACCTTCTGAGAATAAAAACAGCTGGAGCTTGTTAAGGTAATTACACAGGGGAAAGGATAATGTACTGGGAACTCCTCAGAAGAATCTGATTTGTGGTGAGGGGAGAGAGATAAAAGATCATTTAGGAACGACATGAACATGCTGCGTAGGTAGCTGTTTATCAGTAAATATCTCCACTGAGATTAAGAAAAGCAGTAGCTTAATAAATTAAGTACTTCCTGGTATGGTTACTCTACTGGTAACTCCCCAAAAGAATCTGGATTGTGGTGAGGGAACAGAGAAAAAAGCTCATTTAGGACCTGCACTTACGAAGGGGGTAGGCAGCTGTATATCAGGGAGTAAACCTTCTGAGAATAAAAACAGCTGGAGCTTGTTAAGGTAATTACACAGGGGAAAGGATAATGTACTGGGAACTCCTCAGAAGAATCTGATTTGTGGTGAGGGGAGAGAGATAAAAGCTCATTTAGGAACGACATGAACATGCTGCGTAGGTAGCTGTTTATCAGTAAATATCTCCACTGAGATTAAGAAAAGCAGTAGCTTAATAAATTAAGTACTTCCTGGTATGGTTACTGTACTGGTAACTCCCCAAAAGAATCTGGATTGTGGTGAGGGAACAGAGAAAAAAGCTCATTTAGGACCTGCACTTACGAAGGGGGTAGGCAGCTGTATATCAGGGAGTAAACCTTCTGAGAATAAAAACAGCTGGAGCTTGTTAAGGTAATTACACAGGGGAAAGGATAATGTACTGGGAACTCCTCAGAAGAATCTGATTTGTGGTGAGGGGAGAGAGATAAAAGCTCATTTAGGAACGACATGAACATGCTGCGTAGGTAGCTGTTTATCAGTAAATATCTCCACTGAGATTAAGAAAAGCAGTAGCTTAATAAATTAAGTACTTCCTGGTATGGTTACTGTACTGGTAACTCCCCAAAAGAATCTGGATTGTGGTGAGGGAACAGAGAAAAAAGCTCATTTAGGACCTGCACTTACGAAGGGGTAGGCAGCTGTATATCAGGGAGTAAACCTTCTGAGAATAAAAACAGCTGGAGCTTGTTAAGGTAATTACACAGGGGAAAGGATAATGTACTGGGAACTCCTCAGAAGAATCTGATTTGTGGTGAGGGGAGAGAGATAAAAGCTCATTTAGGAACGACATGAACATGCTGCGTAGGTAGCTGTTTATCAGTAAATATCTCCACTGAGATTAAGAAAAGCAGTAGCTTAATAAATTAAGTACTTCCTGGTATGGTTACTGTACTGGTAACTCCCCAAAAGAATCTGGATTGTGGTGAGGGAACAGAGAAAAAAGCTCATTTAGGACCTGCACTTCGAAGGGGGTAGGCAGCTGTATATCAGGGAGTAAACCTTCTGAGAATAAAAACAGCTGGAGCTTGTTAAGGTAATTACACAGGGGAAAGGATAATGTACTGGGAACTCCTCAGAAGAATCTGATTTGTGGTGAGGGGAGAGAGATAAAAGCTCATTTAGGAACGACATGAACATGCTGCGTAGGTAGCTGTTTATCAGTAAATATCTCCACTGAGATTAAGAAAAGCAGTAGCTTAATAAATTAAGTACTTCCTGGTATGGTTACTGTACTGGTAACTCCCCAAAAGAATCTGGATTGTGGTGAGGGAACAGAGAAAAAAGCTCATTTAGGACCTGCACTTACGAAGGGGGTAGGCAGCTGTATATCAGGGAGTAAACCTTCTGAGAATAAAAACAGCTGGAGCTTGTTAAGGTAATTACACAGGGGAAAGGACAATGTACTGGGAACTCCTCAAAAGAATCTGATTTGTGGTGAGGGGAAAGAGATAAAAGCTCATTTATGAATGACATAAACATGCTGCGTAGGTAGCTGTTTATCAGTAAATATCTCCACTGAGATTAAGAAAAGCAGTAGCTTAATAAATTGTACTTCATGGTATGGTTACTGTACTGGTAACTCCCCAAAAGAATCTGGATTGTGGTGAGGGAACAGAGAAAAAAGCTCATTTAGGACCTGCACTTACGAAGGGGTAGGCAGCTGTATATCAGGGAGTAAACCTTCTGAGAATAAAAACAGCTGGAGCTTGTTAAGGTAATTACACAGGGGAAAGGATAATGTACTGGGAACTCCTCAGAAGAATCTGATTTGTGGTGAGGGGAGAGAGATAAAAGCTCATTTAGGAACGACATGAACATGCTGCGTAGGTAGCTGTTTATCAGTAAATATCTCCACTGAGATTAAGAAAAGCAGTAGCTTAATAAATTAAGTACTTCTGGTATGGTTACTGTACTGGTAACTCCCCAAAAGAATCTGGATTGTGGTGAGGGAACAGAGAAAAAAGCTCATTTAGGACCTGCACTTACGAAGGGGGTAGGCAGCTGTATATCAGGGAGTAAACCTTCTGAGAATAAAAACAGCTGAGCTTGTTAAGGTAATTACACAGGGGAAAGGATAATGTACTGGGAACTCCTCAGAAGAATCTGATTTGTGGTGAGGGGAGAGAGATAAAAGCTCATTTAGGAACGACATGAACATGCTGCGTAGGTAGCTGTTTATCAGTAAATATCTCCACTGAGATTAAGAAAAGCAGTAGCTTAATAAATTAAGTACTTCCTGGTATGGTTACTGTACTGGTAACTCCCCAAAAGAATCTGGATTGTGGTGAGGGAACAGAGAAAAAAGCTCATTTAGGACCTGCACTTACGAAGGGGGTAGGCAGCTGTATATCAGGGAGTAAACCTTCTGAGAATAAAAACAGCTGGAGCTTTGTTAAGGTAATTACACAGGGGAAAGGATAATGTACTGGAACTCCTCAGAAGAATCTGATTTGTGGTGAGGGGAGAGAGATAAAAGCTCATTTAGGAACGACACGAACATGCTGCGTAGGTAGCTGTTTATCAGTAAATATCTCCACTGAGATTAAGAAAAGCAGTAGCTTAATAAATTAAGTACTTCCTGGTATGGTTACTGTACTGGTAACTCCCCAAAAGAATCTGGATTGTGGTGAGGGAACAGAGAAAAAAGCTCATTTAGGAACTGCACTTACGAAGGGGGTAGGCAGCTGTATATCAGGGAGTAAACCTTCTGAGAATAAAAACAGCTGGAGCTTGTTAAGGTAATTACACAGGGGAAAGGATAATGTACTGGAACTCCTCAGAAGAATCTGATTTGTGGTGAGGGGAGAGAGATAAAAGCTCATTTAGGAACGACATGAACATGCTGCGTAGGTAGCTGTTTATCAGTAAATATCTCCACTGAGATTAAGAAAAGCAGTAGCTTAATAAATTAAGTACTTCCTGGTATGGTTACTGTACTGGTAACTCCCCAAAAGAATCTGGATTGTGGTGAGGGAACAGAGAAAAAAGCTCATTTAGGACCTGCACTTACGAAGGGGGTAGGCAGCTGTATATCAGGGAGTAAACCTTCTGAGAATAAAAACAGCTGGAGCTCGTTAAGGTAATTACACAGGGGAAAGGATAATGTACTGGGAACTCCTCAGAAGAATCTGATTTGTGGTGAGGGGAGAGAGATAAAAGCTCATTTAGGAACGACATGAACATGCTGCGTAGGTAGCTGTTTATCAGTAAATATCTCCACTGAGATTAAGAAAAGCAGTAGCTTAATAAATTAAGTACTTCCTGGTATGGATACGTACTGGTAACTCCCCAAAAGAATCTGGATTGTGGTGAGGGAACAGAGAAAAAAGCTCATTTAGGACCTGCACTTACGAAGGGGGTAGGCAGCTGTATATCAGGGAGTAAACCTTCTGAGAATAAAAACAGCTGGAGCTTGTTAAGGTAATTACACAGGGGAAAGGATAATGTACTGGGAACTCCTCAGAAGAATCTGATTTGTGGTGAGGGAGAGAGATAAAAAGCTCATTTAGGAACGACATGAACATGCTGCGCTAGGTAGCTGTTTATCAGTAAATATCTCCACTGAGATTAAGAAAAGCAGTAGCTTAATAAATTAAGTACTTCCTGGTATGGTTACTGTACTGGTAACTCCCCAAAAGAATCTGGATTGTGGTGAGGGAACAGAGAAAAAAGCTCATTTAGGACCTGCACTTACGAAGGGGGTAGGCAGCTGTATATCAGGGAGTAAACCTTCTGAGAATAAAAACAGCTGGAGCTTGTTAAGGTAATTACACAGGGGAAAGGATAATGTACTGGGAACTCCTCAGAAGAATCTGATTTGTGGTGAGGGGAGAGAGATAAAAGCTCATTTAGGAACGACATGAACATGCTGCGTAGGTAGCTGTTTATCAGTAAATATCTCCACTGAGATTAAGAAAAGCAGTAGCTTAATAAATTAAGTACTTCCTGGTATGGTTACTGTACTGGTAACTCCCCAAAAGAATCTGGATTGTGGTGAGGGAACAGAGAAAAAAGCTCATTTAGGACCTGCACTTACGAAGGGGGTAGGCAGCTGTATATCAGGGAGTAAACCTTCTGAGAATAAAAACAGCTGGAGCTTGTTAAGGTAATTACACAGGGGAAAGGATAATGTACTGGGAACTCCTCAGAAGAATCTGATTTGTGGTGAGGGGAGAGAGATAAAAGCTCATTTAGGAACGACATGAACATGCTGCGTAGGTAGCTGTTTATCAGTAAATATCTCCACTGAGATTAAGAAAAGCAGTAGCTTAATAAATTAAGTACTTCCTGGTATGGTTACTGTACTGGTAACTCCCCAAAAGAATCTGGATTGTGGTGAGGGAACAGAGAAAAAAGCTCATTTAGGACCTGCACTTACGAAGGGGTAGGCAGCTGTATATCAGGGAGTAAACCTTCTGAGAATAAAAACAGCTGGAGCTTGTTAAGGTAATTACACAGGGGAAAGGATAATGTACTGGGAACTCCTCAGAAGAATCTGATTTGTGGTGAGGGGAGAGAGATAAAAGCTCATTTAGGAACGACATGAACATGCTGCGTAGGTAGCTGTTTATCAGTAAATATCTCCACTGAGATTAAGAAAAGCAGTAGCTTAATAAATTAAGTACTTCCTGGTATGGTTACTGTACTGGTAACTCCCCAAAAGAATCTGGATTGTGGTGAGGGAACAGAGAAAAAAGCTCATTTAGGACCTGCATACAGGGGGTAGGCAGCTGTATATCAGGGAGTAAACCTTCTGAGAAGAAAAACAGCTAGCTTGTTAAGGTAATTACACAGGGGAAAGGTTACTGTACTGGGAACTCCTCAAAAGAATCTGATTTGTGGTGAGGGGAACAGAGAATAAAAGCTCATTTAGGAACCTGACTTACGAATGGCGTAGGTAGCTGTTTATCAGTAAATATCTCCACTGAGATTAAGAAAAGCAGAGCTTGTTAAGGTAATTACACAGGGGTAGGATACTGTACTGGTAACTCCCCAAAAGAATCTGGATTGTGGTGAGGGAGAGAGATAAAAGCTCATTTAGGAACGACATGAACATGCTGCGTAGGTAGCTGTTTATCAGTAAATATCTCCACTGAGATGAAGAAAAGCAGTAGTTTAATAAATTAAGTACTTCCTGGTATGGTTACTGTACTGGTAACTCCCCAAAAGAATCTGGATTGTGGTGAGGGAAAGAGAAAAAGCTCATTATGAACTGCACTTACGAAGGGGGTAGGCAGCTGTATATCAGGGAGTAAAACTTCTGAGAATAAAAACAGCTGGAGCTTGTTAAGGTAATTACACAGGGGAAAGGATAATGTACTGGGAACTCCTCAGAAGAATCTGATTGTGGTGAGGGGAGAGAGATAAAAGCTCATTTAGGAACGACATGAACATGCTGCGTAGGTAGCTGTTTATCAGTAAATATCTCCACTGAGATTAAGAAAAGCAGTAGCTTAATAAATTAAGTACTTCCTGGTATGGTTACTGTACTGGTAACTCCCCAAAAGAATCTGGATTGTGGTGAGGGAACGGGGAAAAAAGCTCATTTAGGACCTGCCCTTACGAATTGAGTAGGCAGCTTTATATCAGGGAGTATCCCTTCTGGGAATAAAAACAGCTGAGCTTTTTAAGGTAATTACACAGGAGAATGGAAAATGTACTGGGAACTCCTCAGAGAATCTGATTTGTGGTGAGGGGAGAGAGATAAAAGCTCATTTAGGAACGACATGAACATGCTGCGTAGGTAGCTGTTTATCAGTAAATATCTCCACTGAGATTAAGAAAAGCAGTAGCTTAATAAATTAAGTAATTCCTGGTATGGTTACTGTACTGGTAACCCCAAAAGAATCTGGATTGTGGTGAGGGAGAGAAAAAAGCTCATTTAGGACCTGCACTTACGAAGGGGTAGGCCGCTGTATATCAGGGAGTAAACCTTCTGAGAAAAAAACAGCTGGAGCTTGTTAAGTAATTACACAGGGGAAAGGATAATATACTGGGAACTCCTCAGAAGAATCTGATTTGTGGTGAGGGGAGAGAGATAAAAGCTCATTTAGGAACGACATGAACATGCTGCGTAGGTAGCTGTTTATCAGTAAATATCTCCACTGAGATTAAGAAAAGCAGTAGCTTAATAAATTAAGTACTTCCTGGTATGGTTACTGTACTGGAAACTCCCCAAAAGAATCTGGATTGTGGTGAGGGAACAGAGAAAAAAGCTCATTTAGGACCTGCACTTACGAAGGGGGTAGGCAGCTGTATATCAGGGAGTAAACCTTCTGAGAATAAAAACAGCGGGAGCTTGTTAAGGTAATTACACAGGGGAAAGGATAATGTACTGGGAACTCCTCAGAAGAATCTGATTTGTGGTGAGGGGAGAGAGATAAAAGCTCATTTAGGACGACATGAACATGCTGCGTAGGTAGCTGTTTATCAGTAAATATCTCCACTGAGATAGAAAAGCAGTAGTTTAATAAATTAAGTACTTCCTGGTATGGTTACTGTACTGGTAACTCCCAAAAGAATCTGGATTGTGGTGAGGGAACAGAGAAAAAAGCTCATTTAGGAACTGCACTTACGAAGGGGTAGGCAGCTGTATATCAGGGAGTAAAATTCTGAGAATAAAAACAGCTGGAGCTAATAAATTAAGGTAATTACACAGGGGAAAGGATAATATACTGGAACTCCTCAGAAGAATCTGATTGTGGTGAGGGGAGAGAGATAAAAGCTCATTTAGGACATGAACATGCTGCGTAGGTAGCTGTTTATCAGTAAATATCTCCACTGAGATTAAGAAAAGCAGTAGCTTAATAAATTAAGTACTTCCTGGTATGGTTACTGTACTGGTAACTCCCCAAAAGAATCTGGATTGTGGTGAGGGAACGGAGAGAAAAAAGCTCATTTAGGACCTGCCCTTACGAATTGCGTAGGCAGCTTTATATCAGGGAGTATCCCTTCTGAATAAAAACAGCTAGCTTTTTAAGGTAATTACACAGGAGAATGGAAAATGTACTGGAACTCCTCAGAGAATCTGATTTGTGGTGAGGGGAGAGAGATAAAAGCTCATTTAGGAACGACATGAACATGCTGCGTAGGTAGCTGTTTATCAGTAAATATCTCCACTGAGATTAAGAAAAGCAGTAGCTTAATAAATTAAGTACTTCCTGGTATGGTTACTGTACTGGTAACTCCCCAAAAGAATCTGGATTGTGGTGAGGGAACAGAGAAAAAAGCTCATTTAGGAACGACATGAACATGCTGCGCTAGCTGTTTATCAGTAAATATCTCCACTGAGATTAAGAAAAGCAGTAGCTTAATAAATTAAGTACTTCCTGGTTGGTTACTGTACTGGTAACTCCCCAAAAGAATCTGGATTGTGGTGAGGGAACAGAGAAAAAAGCTCATTTAGGACCTGCACTTACGAAGGGGGTAGGCAGCTGTATATCAGGGAGTAAACCTTCTGAGAATAAAAACAGCTGGAGCTTGTTAAGGTAATTACACAGGGGAAAGGATAATGTACTGGGAACTCCTCAGAAGAATCTGATTTGTGGTGAGGGGAGAGAGATAAAAGCTCATTTAGGAACGACATGAACATGCTGCGTAGGTAGCTGTTTATCAGTAAATATCTCCACTGAGATAAGAAAAGCAGTAGCTTAATAAATTAAGTACTTCCTGGTATGGTTACTGTACTGGTAACTCCCCAAAGAATCTGGATTGTGGTGAGGGAACAGAGAAAAAAGCTCATTTAGGACCTGCACTTACGAAGGGGGTAGGCAGCTGTAATGGGAGTAAACATTCTGAGATTAAAAACAGCTGGAGCTTGTTAAGGTAATTACACAGGGGAAATGATAATGTACTGGGAACTCCTCAGAAGAATCTGATTTGTGGTGAGGGGAGAGAGATAAAAGCTCATTTAGGAACGACATGAACATGCTGCATAGGTAGCTGTTTATCAGTAAATATCTCCACTGAGATTAAGAAAAGCAGTAGCTTAATAAATTAAGTACTTCCTGGTATGGATACTGTACTGGTAACTCTCCAAAAGAATCTGGATTGTGGTGAGGGAACAGAGAAAAAAGCTCATTTAGGAACGACATGAACATGCTGGTCGGTAGCTGTTTATCAGTAAATATCTCCACTGAGATTAAGAAAAGACAGTAGCTTAATAAATTAAGTACTTCCTGGTTTGGATACTGTACTGGTAACTCCCCAAAAGAATCTGGATTGTGGTGAGGGAACAGAGAAAAAAGCTCATTTAGGACCTGCTCTTACGAAGGGGGTAGGCAGCTGTATATCAGGGAGTAAACCTTCTAGAATAAAAACAGCTGGAGCTTGTTAAGGTAATTACACAGGGGAAAGGATAATGTACTGGGAACTCCTCAGAAGAATCTGATTTGTGGTGAGGGGAGAGAGATAAAAGCTCATTTAGGAACGTCATGAACATGCTGCGTAGGTAGCTGTTTATCAGTAAATATCTCCACTGAGATTAAGAAAAGCAGTAGCTTAATAAATTAAGTACTTCCTGGGATGGTTACTGTACTGGTAACTCCCCAAAAGAATCTGGATTGTGGTGAGGGAACAGAGAAAAAAGCTCATTTAGGACCTGCACTTACGAAGGGGGTAGGCAGCTGTATACTAGGGAGTAAACTTTCTGAGAATAAAAACAGCTGGAGCTTGTTAAGGTAATTACACAGGGGAAAGGATAATGTACTGGGAACTCCTCAGAAGAATCTGATTTGTGGTGAGGGGAGAGAGATAAAAGCTCATTTAGGAACGACATGAACATGCTGCGTAGGTAGCTGTTTATCAGTAAATATCTCCACTGAGATTAAGAAAAGCAGTAGTTTAATAAATTAAGTACTTCCTGGTATGGTTATTGTACTGGTAACTCCCCAAAAGAATCTGGATTGTGGTGAGGGAACAGAGAAAAAGCTCATTAGACCTGCACTTACGAAGGGGGTAGGCAGCTGTATATCAGGGAGTAAACCTTCTGAGAATAAAAACAGCTGGAGCTTGTTAAGGTAATGACACAGGGGAAAGGATAATGTACTGGGAACTCCTCAGAAGAATCTGATTTGTGGTGAGGGGAGAGAGATAAAAGCTCATTTAGGAACGACATGAAAATGCTGCATAGGTAGCTGTTTATCAGTAAATATCTCCACTGACATTAAGAAAAGCAGTAGCTTAATAAATTAAGTACTTCCTGGTATGGTTACTGTACTGGTAACTCCCCAAAAGAATCTGGATTGTGGTGAGGGAACAGAGAAAAAAGCTCATTTAGGACCTGCACTTATGAAGGGGGTAGGCAGCTGTATATCAGGGAGTAAACCTTCTGAGAATAAAAACAGCTTGAGCTTGTTAAGGTAATTACACAGGGGAAAGGATAATGTACTGGGAACTCCTCAGAAGAATCTGATTTGTGGTGAGGGGAGAGAGATAAAAGCTCATTTAGGAACGACATGAACATGCTGCGTAGGTAGCTGTTTATCAGTAAATATCTCCACTGAGATTAAGAAAAGAAGTAGCTTAATAAATTAAGTAATTCCTGGTATGGTTACTGTACTGGTAACTCCCCAAAAGAATCTGGATTGTGGTGAGGAAAAAGAGAAAAAACTCATTTAGGACCTGCACTTACCGACGGGGTAGGCACCTGTATATCAGGGAGTAAACCTTCTGAGAATAAAGACAGCTGGAGCTTGTTAAGTTAATTACACAGGGGAAAGGATAATGTACTGGGAAATCCTAAGAAGAATCTGATTTGTGGTGAGGGGAGAGAGATAAAAGCTCATTTAGGAACGACATGAACATGCTGCGTAAGTAGCTGTTTATCAGTAAATATCTCCACTCAGATTAAGAAAAGCAGTAGCTTAATAAATTAAGTACTTACTGGTATGGTTACTGTATTGGAAACTCCCCAAAAGAATCTGGATTGTGGTGAGGGAACAGAGAAAAAAGCTCATTTAGGTCCTGCACTTACGAAGGGGGTAGGCAGCTGTATATCAGGGAGTAAACCTTCTTAGAATAAAAACAGTTGGAGCTTGTTAAGGTAATTACACAGGGGAAAGGATAATGTACTGGGAACTCCTCAGAAGAATCTGATTTGTGGTGAGGGGAGAGAGATAAAAGCTCATTTAGGTTCGACATGAACATGCTGCGTAGGTAGCTGTTTATCAGTAAATATCTCCACTGAGATTACGAAAAGCAGCAGCTTAATAAATTAAGTGCTTCCTGGTATGGTTACTGTACTGGTAACTCCCAAAAAGAATCTGGATTGTGGTGAGGGAACAGAGAAAAAAGCTCATTAGGACCTGCACTTACGAAGGGGGTAGGCAGCTGTATATCAGGGAGTATCCCATCTGAGAATAAAAACAGCTGGAGCATATTAAGGTAATTACACAGGGGAAAGGATAATATACTGGAAACTCCTCAGAAGAATCTGATTTGTGGTGAGGGGAGAGAGATCAAAGCTCATTTAAGAACGACATGTACATGCTGCGTAGGTAGCTGTTTATCAGTAAATATCTCCACTGAGATTAAGAAAAGCAGTAGCTTAATAAATTAAGTACTTCCTGGTATGGTTACTGTACTGGTAACTCCCCAAAAGAATCTGGATGGTGGTGAGGGAACAGAGAAAAAAGCTCATTTAGGACCTGCACTTACGAAGGGGGTAGGCAGCTGTATATCAGGGAGTAAAGCTTCTGAGAATAAAAACAGCTGAAGCTTGTTAAGGTAATTACACAGGGGAAAGGATAATGTACTAGGAACTCCTCAGAAGAATCTGATTTGTGGTGAGGGGAGAGAGATAAAAGCTCATTTAGGAACGACATGAACATGCTGCGTAGGTAGCTGTTTATCAGTAAATATCTCCACTGAGATTAAGAAAAGCAGTAGCTTAATAAATTAAGTACTTCCTGGTATGGTTACTGTACTGGTAACTCCCCAAAAGAATCTGGATAGTGGTGAGGGAACAGAGAAAAAAGCTCATGTAGGAACTGCACTTACGAAGGGGGTAGGCAGCTGTATATCAGTTAGTATCCCTTCTGAGAATAAAAACAGCTGGAGCATGTTAAGGTAATTACACAGGGGAAAGGATAATGTACTGGGAACTCCTCAGAAGAATCTGATTGTTTTGAGGGGAGAGAGATAAAAGCTCATTTATGAACGACATGAACATGCTGCATACGTAGTTGTTTATCAGTAAATATCTCCCCTGAGATTAAGAAAAGCAGAAGCTTAATAAATTAAGTACTTCCTGCTATGGATACTTTACTGATAACTCCCCAAAAGAATCTGGATTGTGGTGAGGGAACAGAGAAAAAAGCTCATTTAGGACCTGCACTTACAAAGGGGGTAGGCAGCTGTATATCAGGGAGTATCCCTTCTGAGAATAAAAACAGCTGGAGCATGTTAAGGTAATTACACAGGGGAAAGGATAATGTACTGGGAAATCCTCAGAAGAATCTGATTTGTGGTGAGGGGAAAGAGATAAAAGATGATTTAGGAACGACATGAACATGCTGCTTAGGTAGCTGTTTATCAGTAAATATCTCCACTGAGATTAAGAAAAGAAGTAGCTTAAAAAATTAAGTACTTCCTGGTATGGTTACTCTACTGGTAACTCCCCAAAAGAATCTGGATTGTGGTGAGGGAACAGAGAAAAAATGTCATTTAGGACCTGCACTTACGAAGGGGTAGGCAGCTGTATATCAGGGAGTATCCCTTCTGAGAATAAAAACAGCTGGAGCTTGTTAAGGTAATTACTCAGGGGAAAGGATAATGTACTGGGAACTCCTCAGAAGAATCTGATTTGTGGTGAGGGGAGACAGATAAAAGCTCATTTAGGAACGACATGAACATGCTGCGTAGGTAGCTGTTTATCAGTAAATATCTCCACTGAGATTAAGAAAAGCAGTAGCTTAATAAATTAAGTACTTCCTGGTATGGGTACTGTACTGGTAACTCCCCAAAAGAATCTGGATTGTGGTGAGGGAACAGAGAAAAAAGCTCATTTAGGACCTGCACATACGAAGGGGGTAGGCAGCTGTATATCAGGGAGTAAACCTTCTGAGAATAGAAACAGCTGGAGCTTGTTAAGGTAATTACACAGGGAAAGGATAATGTACTGGGAACTCCTCAGAAGAATCTGATTTTTGGTGAGGGGAGAGAGATAAAAGCTCATTTAGGAACGACATGAACATGCTGCGTAGGTAGCTGTTTATCAGTAAATATCTCCACTGAGATTAAGAAAAGCAGTAGCTTAATAAATTAAGTACTTCCTGGTATGGTTACTGTACTGGTAACTCCCCAAAAGAATCTGGATTGTGGTGAGGGAACAGAGAAAAAAGCTCATTTAGGACCTGCACTTACAAAGGGGATAGGTAGCTGTATATCAGGGAGTAAACCTTCTGAGAATAAAAACAGCTGGAGCTTGTTAAGGTAATTACACAGGGGAAAGGATAATGTACTGGAAACTCCTCAGAAGAATCTGATTTGTGGTGAGGGGAGAGAGATAAAAGCTCATTTAGGAACGACATCAACATGCTGCTTAGGTAGCTGTTTATCAGTAAATATCTCCAATGAGATTAAGAAAAGCAGGAGATTAATAAATTAAGTACTTGCTGCTATGGATACTTTACTGATAACTCCCCAAAAGAATCTGGATTGTGGTGAGGGAACAGAGAAAAATCTCATTTAGGACCTGCACTTTCGAAGGGGGTAGGCAGCTGTATATCAGGGAGTAAACCTTCTGAGAATAAAAACAGCTGGAGCTTGTTAAGGTAATGACACAGGGGAAAGGATAATGTACTGGGAACTCCTCAGAAGAATCTGATTTGTGGTGAGGGGAGAGAGATAAAAGCTCATTTAGGAACGACATGAAAATGCTGCATAGGTAGCTGTTTATCAGTAAATATCTCCACTGACATTAAGAAAAGCAGTAGCTTAATAAATTAAGTACTTCCTGGTATGGTTACTGTACTGGTAACTCCCCAAAAGAATCTGGATTGTGGTTAGGGAACAGAGAAAAAAGCTCATTTAGGACCTGCACTTATGAAGGGGGTAGGCAGCTGTATATCAGGGAGTAAACCTTCTGAGAATAAAAACAGCTTGAGCTTGTTAAGGTAATTACACAGGGGAAAGGATAATGTACTGGGAACTCCTCAGAAGAATCTGATTTGTGGTGAGGGGAGAGAGATAAAAGCTCATTTAGGAACGACATGAACATGCTGCGTAGGTAGCTGTTTATCAGTAAATATCTCCACTGAGATTAAGAAAAGAAGTAGCTTAATAAATTAAGTAATTCCTGGTATGGTTACTGTACTGGTAACTCCCCAAAAGAATCTGGATTGTGGTGAGGAAAAAGAGAAAAAACTCATTTAGGACCTGCACTTACCGACGGGGTAGGCACCTGTATATCAGGGAGTAAACCTTCTGAGAATAAAGACAGCTGGAGCTTGTTAAGTTAATTACACAGGGGAAAGGATAATGTACTGGGAAATCCTAAGAAGAATCTGATTTGTGGTGAGGGGAGAGAGATAAAAGCTCATTTAGGAACGACATGAACATGCTGCGTAAGTAGCTGTTTATCAGTAAATATCTCCACTCAGATTAAGAAAAGCTGTAGCTTAATAAATTAAGTACTTACTGGTATGGTTACTGTATTGGAAACTCCCCAAAAGAATCTGGATTGTGGTGAGGGAACAGAGAAAAAAGCTCATTTAGGTCCTGCACTTACGAAGGGGGTAGGCAGCTGTATATCAGGGAGTAAACCTTCTTAGAATAAAAACAGTTGGAGCTTGTTAAGGTAATTACACAGGGGAAAGGATAATGTACTGGGAACTCCTCAGAAGAATCTGATTTGTGGTGAGGGGAGAGAGATAAAAGCTCATTTAGGTTCGACATGAACATGCTGCGTAGGTAGCTGTTTATCAGTAAATATCTCCACTGAGATTACGAAAAGCAGCAGCTTAATAAATTAAGTGCTTCCTGGTATGGTTACTGTACTGGTAACTCCCAAAAAGAATCTGGATTGTGGTGAGGGAACAGAGAAAAAAGCTCATTTAGGACCTGCACTTACGAAGGGGGTAGGCAGCTGTATATCAGGGAGTATCCCATCTGAGAATAAAAACAGCTGGAGCATATTAAGGTAATTACACAGGGGAAAGGATAATATACTGGAAACTCCTCAGAAGAATCTGATTTGTGGTGAGGGGAGAGAGATCAAAGCTCATTTAAGAACGACATGTACATGCTGCGTAGGTAGCTGTTTATCAGTAAATATCTCCACTGAGATTAAGAAAAGCAGTAGCTTAATAAATTAAGTACTTCCTGGTATGGTTACTGTACTGGTAACTCCCCAAAAGAATCTGGATGGTGGTGAGGGAACAGAGAAAAAAGCTCATTTAGGACCTGCACTTACGAAGGGGGTAGGCAGCTGTATATCAGGGAGTAAAGCTTCTGAGAATAAAAACAGCTGAAGCTTGTTAAGGTAATTACACAGGGGAAAGGATAATGTACTAGGAACTCCTCAGAAGAATCTGATTTGTGGTGAGGGGAGAGAGATAAAAGCTCATTTAGGAACGACATGAACATGCTGCGTAGGTAGCTGTTTATCAGTAAATATCTCCACTGAGATTAAGAAAAGCAGTAGCTTAATAAATTAAGTACTTCCTGGTATGGTTACTGTACTGGTAACTCCCCAAAAGAATCTGGATAGTGGTGAGGGAACAGAGAAAAAAGCTCATGTAGGAACTGCACTTACGAAGGGGGTAGGCAGCTGTATATCAGTTAGTATCCCTTCTGAGAATAAAAACAGCTGGAGCATGTTAAGGTAATTACACAGGGGAAAGGATAATGTACTGGGAACTCCTCAGAAGAATCTGATTTGTTTTGAGGGGAGAGAGATAAAAGCTCATTTATGAACGACATGAACATGCTGCATACGTAGTTGTTTATCAGTAAATATCTCCCCTGAGATTAAGAAAAGCAGAAGCTTAATAAATTAAGTACTTCCTGCTATGGATACTTTACTGATAACTCCCCAAAAGAATCTGGATTGTGGTGAGGGAACAGAGAAAAAAGCTCATTTAGGACCTGCACTTACAAAGGGGGTAGGCAGCTGTATATCAGGGAGTATCCCTTCTGAGAATAAAAACAGCTGGAGCATGTTAAGGTAATTACACAGGGGAAAGGATAATGTACTGGGAAATCCTCAGAAGAATCTGATTTGTGGTGAGGGGAAAGAGATAAAAGATGATTTAGGAACGACATGAACATGCTGCTTAGGTAGCTGTTTATCAGTAAATATCTCCACTGAGATTAAGAAAAGAAGTAGCTTAAAAAATTAAGTACTTCCTGGTATGGTTACTCTACTGGTAACTCCCCAAAAGAATCTGGATTGTGGTGAGGGAACAGAGAAAAAATGTCATTTAGGACCTGCACTTACGAAGGGGTAGGCAGCTGTATATCAGGGAGTATCCCTTCTGAGAATAAAAACAGCTGGAGCTTGTTAAGGTAATTACTCAGGGGAAAGGATAATGTACTGGGAACTCCTCAGAAGAATCTGATTTGTGGTGAGGGGAGACAGATAAAAGCTCATTTAGGAACGACATGAACATGCTGCGTAGGTAGCTGTTTATCAGTAAATATCTCCACTGAGATTAAGAAAAGCAGTAGCTTAATAAATTAAGTACTTCCTGGTATGGGTACTGTACTGGTAACTCCCCAAAAGAATCTGGATTGTGGTGAGGGAACAGAGAAAAAAGCTCATTTAGGACCTGCACATACGAAGGGGGTAGGCAGCTGTATATCAGGGAGTAAACCTTCTGAGAATAGAAACAGCTGGAGCTTGTTAAGGTAATTACACAGGGAAAGGATAATGTACTGGGAACTCCTCAGAAGAATCTGATTTTTGGTGAGGGGAGAGAGATAAAAGCTCATTTAGGAACGACATGAACATGCTGCGTAGGTAGCTGTTTATCAGTAAATATCTCCACTGAGATTAAGAAAAGCAGTAGCTTAATAAATTAAGTACTTCCTGGTATGGTTACTGTACTGGTAACTCCCCAAAAGAATCTGGATTGTGGTGAGGGAACAGAGAAAAAAGCTCATTTAGGACCTGCACTTACAAAGGGGATAGGTAGCTGTATATCAG
>NW_025961390.1:0-87577 GCF_023159225.1 Perognathus longimembris pacificus | reverse complement strand
ACAAGGGCTGGAGGAAGACTGACAGGATGACTTGCATTGTGCAGGTGTTTCTACCAGAAGAAAGAAGGCATTGTAGCAGGCAGGGTCAAGGCTAAGGCTACAGAATGAAAGTCATGTTTTCTGGCCCATGGGGAACTGAAGTATGCAAACGCTGGGCTGACAGCTACCATTTTATAACAGATGATCTGCTAATTGCATTTTATTAAATACTAAAAAAAGTTGGATGAGTAAAAGCATAAATAACACTCGAAATGAGTACTAACTATGATAAGGGCATCCAAAGTCAGAGGAAAACTTTCTTTAAGCACAAAAATGGATTCAACGACAGCATTTATTTCAAAATTTCTGTCTTCTCAGAATTAATGTTTTAAACAATGATTCGTATAACTGTCAATATTCCAATGGTCTTCAAGTTAATGCATACCAACGTCAAATTTTGTAAGGTTTACAAAGATATGAAATCCAAATTATAAGGTGATATAACTGTGGTAGATATGGAGAACTGCAAATTCTAGCAATAAGCAATAAAGTAAAGGTAAACTCTGGAGACTAAGTTGTTTTTATTTACATAAGGAGTTTTTGACTAGTAAATACCCAATCAATGTAAGAAGAAAAGGTATTCTCATCAGTGATAGTTGAATAATATCCTATCTCAAAACATTCTGGCTTTCTCTGAAATGGTTTTGAGAGGAGTCACTGTTTGGATTTTCCTTCTAAGTGTATAATGATTTAGCTCTAATGATACAAATGACTTAAATTAACATAATTCTGAGTGCATACTTGACTAACAAATCTTAAGATTTTAGATATATTTTAGGATTAAAGTGATTCCCAATTCAATGTTTCTATCGGACTGAAACTACCGTGCTATCTCCTCATTTCTTCTGAGTAGACACTATTAAACTTCTCCATGAGTTTACATATTTTTTACAAACTTATTAAATCATCAGGGACTCTGTCTTATGGTGTAGGAAGGACAGAAACACAAAACCAAAATGAAGCCAAACCTTCAAGAATTTGACACAAAAAGTACACAAAAGTCAGCCCTGGAAATAAGGGCAGAATAAGGGAAATAAGGGCTATCATTAGAAAGTAACCTAAAGGTTCAGGGGAAGAAGAAATTAATTTTGGACAGGAAGACCAGTATCTGAACTGGCCTCCAAGAGGCCTGAAGTTAGAAGGCTGTTTGCGTGTTCCATACTAGCGGGAACAAATCACAGAGGGGAAAAAAAGAAAAGAAAAGAGGGAAATCTGGGAATATGGAAAGGAGCTCCATTGTGAAAGGCTTTTAGTATCAGACCAGGAAGGACTAAAGGAAAAGCAGTCAATTCAGGTTTTTAAGAAGAAAAAAAATGCAATCAAAACCAGCTCAAAAGTAAGAGTTCTCCTCACTGTTCCTCAATAATCAGCTCTTGTCTGTTGAAAACAAAAAGTAGTGTGCCTATGGTCCATACCTGTAATGAACCTACTCAGAATGCTGAGATATGCAGATCACAATTTGAAGCCAGCCTGGGCAGAAAAAGCCCATGAGACTCACGTCTAATTAATCATCAGAAAGCAAAAGGGGAGCTGGGGCTCCAATGGCACAGCGCTGGACTTGAACAAAAATGCTCAGCTATAGTGCCCAGGCCCTAGTTCAAACCTCAAGAGCACACACACACACACACACACACACTCACACACACACACACAAACACACACACACCAGCTCAGAGATTACTAGACATAATAGCCTTAAAGTTGTCATTTGAGCCTAAATAAAGCTATATACAGTGCTGATTGGGAATAACTACAAGGCCTTTAGAAGTAACAAATGCCATTTGTAAGGAAATGGAAGGACTTGGAAAAAATTATACTAAATGAAGTGAGACAGACCCAAAGAAACATGAACACTATGGTCTCCCTTATTGGGAATAATTAGTACAGGTTTAGGCAAGTTATAGCAGAGCATCACAAGGCTCAATTGCTATACCCTTATGAACACATAAGATGATGCTAAGTGAAATGAACTCCATGTTATGGATACAATTGTTATATCACAGTTGTAACTACTTTCAATGTCCCATGTGTATCTGTAGCTTCTACTATTGATGATGTTCTTGTATCACCTTCCTGTGGTTGTACCTACACTATCTCTGTAATTTATCTCAGTATATTGGAAACCGTGTATACTGGTATTGGAACTAGGAAATTGAAAGGGAATACCAAAATTGAGAGACACAGGGTAAAAAAAGACAAACAAATACAAAAGCAATACGTGCAAAAATGTTTGGTGTAAGTGAACTGAACAACTCAGGGGGGGAAAGGGTAAGGGGGAGAGTGGAGTGGGGTTTGAGGAACAAGGTAACAAACAGTACAACAAATGTATCCAATGCCTAATGTATGAAACTGTAACCTCTGTACATCAGTTTAATAATAAAAATTTGAAAAAAAAGAAAAAAAGAAAGGAATTACGTCACAAGGATAGTAAAAAAATATAAGTAACAAATGTAAGACTTATAGAAAAGCATGAACTGGATGACAGCAAGACAGAAAATAAAACAGTAGGCGGCTATCAGGAGGAATAGAATGAGCCAATAGATTCAGTCTTGGAGGTACGATGTAGAAGGTGACACTAACACATTTTATTTGGGATGACCACCCTGTAACTACAACTCAAAACCCCAGAGGTGAAAGTCAACACAGAAGTTTCTTCCAAACAGAGGACAACGTCAATATCAAGACATTAAAAAAAAGAGAGAGAAAGAGAGAGAGAGAGATCCAGTAAAATTCATGGGGGCTGTTCTTGCCAGCCCAAGGAAGAAAGGATTCTGAGGGGAAGAGACCAGCGAAAAAGAAGACAATCAAGAAAAATGTCATAAAAGAGAATGTAAGTTTGAGCAAGGAAGAACACTCAGAGAGACAAATGCTAGAGAGAGGGGAAACACCTGAGAAAGCACTTACGGTCCTTCCTGTCAAAATCATCTTCCCCTTTCACACATCCTACAGAATTGTTAAAACGATGACTGGTCTAGTCCTTGGCTAAGGTAGTTTGAAGTTTTTTAACCTATACCAACCTTGGTCTATTGATGACATGGGTCATGAATATCTGGGTCCTACGTGAAGGTTAAAATCTCATTGCTACCCAGGCTGTAAGCATGTAATCTATAATGGCACTGGACTCGGCTCTCCACTCCACTTCCCTCCATGGATACAGCACTTCAGAACTATTTGACACAAATTACCTATCTTCAGAACTGGCTTGAAACTAAGCTTCCATCCATCTCTACCCGTTTAATACAATCAAGCCAAGCCACTGCACGAATTGCCTCCCAGCAGCCCCTCCTCTCCTTTCATTCCCTGCACGGGATCATCTGTTGGTCAGACATCAATCCTACTCTCTGGTGAACAGCTGACTCTGTTAGGGTCGGTAGAAGGACCACCCAGCAGCTGCACCATGTTTTAGAGACAAAGCATGGTGGCCAATGTTTATGAGAATTGGAATACGGGGAAGCAAAGCAGTTAAAGCCCTTGGTAAGTGAAGAAACATTGTGCAAGTTAGCTCTTGGGAAAATGTTCTCCAGTGACTTCTCTGACATCATTCACAAGGCAGACAAGCAGGCAGTAACAGTCAACTTGCAGATTATGCACTTAATCCTCATACATTTATTTTTATTTTTTTATTTTTTTTTGGCCAGTCCTGGGCCTTGGACTCAGGGCCTGAGCACTGTCCCTGGCTTCTTCCCGCTCAAGGCTAGCACTCTGCCACTTGAGCCACAGCACCGCTTCTGGCCGTTTTCTGCATATGTGGTGCTGGGGAATCGAACCTAGGGCCTTGTGTATCCGAGGCAGGCACTCATGCCACTAGGCTATAGCCCCAGCCCCCCTCATGCATTTATTGACACTCTACTTGGTGCGAGACATTGTGTAAAGACTAGATCATTTACCCAGTTTAATTCATAGGCATGACTGAACCCTCAAAGACTCTCTTGTTCAAATCTAGTTTGGCTTTAAGATCAGAGATCAAATGCCAGCACCTCCAGACAGATATCCATGAACCTTTCTCAGGCAACAGTAACAACTCTTTTCTCCCAAGTCTCATAGAATGCTGTTCATGGACTTCTTTTATGAAACACAATGATCCTCATACTTTGTAATTCTTTACATGTGCTCTCTCCTAATAAACTTTCTCTCTATATATGCACATATACATATGTGTCTATATATGTGTGTATACATATGCGTATATATATGTATATATACATACGTATATATGCATATATATAACTGAAATCCAAGATTCATGTCGTGATAATACCCCATTATCTTCCCACATCCCAAAGCATAATGCATCTCCTTTGATAATGAGTGCGTTCATGAGCTAGACTTTGTCCACCAAAGGCTCGATACATATTAGAAGTTTGAGTATATAAAGGCAATAATCTTATTCTCTGCAATTAAAAGTCATCTTAACATCTAAAAATAGGGAAAATAAAACTGTAAATAAGTGCAACATAGCAAATTATCCTAATTCCAATGCTAACACTTTATGTGGTACAATTTGATCAAGATGAGATTCAACTTCACCTTTCATCTTTCTATCTAATAGAGTTTTGTAAAAAGAAACAAATACATTAAATTACAAAAATTTATAAATTAAGTGTTTCAAGTGAACTGTTTTGAAATACTTTAGTATATGAATTATTCTTAAATCTTACGGGTTCATTAAAATGGCTCCAATGAGTATCCGATTCTCATCTATCAACAAAGTTATTTGTGAGCAAGGAAACTGGGTTACTGTGTGTTTTTGATAGTTTGGAATAGCTAAAATTCACATACCTTTCTAATTTACCATCATTTGGTTCAAATGGTCTAATTTACCAAAAGAAAATCTTGATTCTTTTTGAGAAAATACTGAGGCTACATGGGCTAAATAAATAGGAAAAAGGACCCTAAGCCATTTTGATTTCAGGAGATGAGTATCTAGTAAGAAGAGTAATGGGTTAGTGTTTAGAATTCTAGGTCCATGCTTAGATGAATGAGCTCTTTGTTGTCAGTAAGTAGTTGGCTTTGTCATTTTTTTTTTTTTGGTGCCAGTTTTGGGACTTGAACCAGGATTCTGGGTGCTGCCCCTGAGCTTTTATGCTCAAGGCTACTATTCTACCATTTGAGCCAGAGCTCAGCTTCTGGCTTCTTAGTGGTTAATTGCAGATAAGGGTCTCACAGACTTTCCTGCCCACACTGACTTTGATCCACAATACTCAGATCTTAGCCTCCAGAGCAGCTAAGAATATGGGCACCTAGGTGTCTAGTACCCGGTTACTGGTTCTCTTGCCTTTAAACTAGATATGAGAACTTTAAAAGCTTGAAAATTGAAATTAAGTCAGAAGTAAGGAAATGGAAAAACCTCCCATGCTCCTGGATTGGGAGGATTAATATAATCAAAATGGCAATATTGCCAAAGGCTATCTACAAATTCAATGCAATACCCATTAATATCCCACCACCATTTTTTAATGAAATAGAGGAAGCAATCCAGAAATTCAAATGGAACAATAAAAGACCTAGAATAGCAAAAACAATCCTAGGCAGAAAGAACAGTGCTGGGGGAATAACAATACCCAACTTCAAGCTGTATTTTAAAGCTATAGTAATAAAAACAGCTTGGTATGGGCACCAGAACAGGCCTGAAGACCAATGGAACAGAATTGAAGACCCAGAAATGAACCCACAGAACTATGCCTACTTAATCTTTGATAAAGGAGCTAAAACAATAGTATGGAAGAAAGATAGCCTCTTTAACAAGTGGTGCTGGCAAAACTGGCTCAACACATGCAACAAACTGAAACTAGATCCTTATATGTCACCCGGCACCCAAATCAATTCCAAATGGATTAAAGACTTCGAAATCATAACAGACACCCTGAAAACACTAAAGGAAGGAGTAGGAGAAATACTTGGGCTCCTTGGCACGGGACGGAACTTCCTTAACAAAGACCCAGAAACGCTACAAATCAAAGAAAGGTTGGACAAATGGGACTGCATCAAACTGCAGAGCTTCTGCACGGCAAGTGACATAGCTCGCAAGATAAACAGAAAGCCCACAGACTGGGAGAAGATCTTTACTGGACATTCAACAGACAAAGGCCTCATATCTAAAATATATGCAGAACTAAAAAATTACCTTCTTTCAAAACAAAACCGCAAAGAACCAATAGCCCCCTCATCAAGTGGGCTAAAGACTTACAAAGAGACTTCTCTGATGAGGAAATGAGAATGGCCAAGAGACATATGAAAAAATGCCCTACATCACTGGCCATGAAAGAAATGCATATCAAAACAACACTGAGATTCCATCTCACCCAGTAAGAATGTCCCATATAAAGAAAACTAACAATAACAATTGCTGGAGGGGATGTGGCCAAAAGGGAACCCTAATCCATTGTTGGTGGGAATGTAAACTGGTTCAGACACTCTGGCAAGCAGTATGGAGATTCCTCAGAAGGCTAAATATAGAACTCCCCTATGACCCAGCAGCCCCACTTTTGGGTATCTATCCAAAAGACCACAAACAAAATCACAGTAATGCCACCAGCACAATAATGTTCATCACAGCACAATTTGTCATAGCACGAATCTGGAGCCAAGCCAGATGCCCCTCAGTAGACGAATGAATCAGGAAAATATGGTACATATATACAATGGAATTTTATATTTCTATCTGAAAGAATGACATTGTCCCATTTGTAAGGAAATGGAAGGTCGTGGAAAAAATTATACTAAGTGAAGTGAGCCAGACCCAAAGAAACATGGACTCTATGGTCTCCCTTATTGGGAATAATTAGTACAGGTTTAGTCCTGTCATAGCAGAGCATCACAAGGCTCAATAGCTATACCCTTATGAACACATAGATGATGCTAAGTGAAATGAACTCCATGTTATGGAAACAATTGTTATATCACAGTTGTAACTACTTTCAATATCCCATATGTATCTGTAGATTCTATTATTGATGATGTTCTTGTATCACCTTCCTGTGGTTGTACCTACACTATCTCTGTAATCTTATCTGAGTATATTGGAAACCGTGTATACTGGTAT
Source organism: Perognathus longimembris pacificus (assembly GCF_023159225.1). Lineage (NCBI taxonomy): Eukaryota > Metazoa > Chordata > Mammalia > Rodentia > Heteromyidae > Perognathus > Perognathus longimembris. The sequence goes on along the minus strand of NW_025961390.1, from coordinate 80,496 downwards.
TGGAACTAGGAAATTGAAAGGGAATACCAAAATTGAAAGACACAGGGTAAAAAAAGACAAACAAATACAAAAGTAATACTTGCCAAAATGTTTGGTGTAAGTGAACTGAACACCTCAGGGGGCGAAAGGGAAAGGGGGAGGAGGGAGGGGGGGAATGAGGGACGAGGTAACAAACAGTACAACAAATGTATCCAATGCCTAATGTATGAAACTGTAACCTCTCTGTACATCAGTTTGATAATAAAAATTGAAAAAAAAATAAAATTAGATATCTCTCAAAAGGTTTTTAATGAGATGCCATCAGTATGACACAGTCAGAATAAGGTTGAATTAAGTATCTCAGTACCTGTGGCCAACTTAAATTGACACATAAACCAATTAACTACCACAAATCTGCTCATATTTATCAATATACATCATCTTACATTATACCCAATCTCTCAATACTGACAGTAACAAGCATCCTTGTATCATAATTCATACATATATAACCAGACAAACTAGCCTTTCTCCAGAAGGAACACACCAGTACATGGGCAATGTTTATACTTCACAAGATCCAATCATTTAAGTGCAATAATAGGATGTACCAGGCAAGGCACTGGTGGCTCCCACTTGTAATCCTAACTATTCAGGAGGCTGAGTTCTGAAGATCAAAGTTTAAAGTCAGCCCAGGAAGAAAAATCCATTGAGATGCTCATCTCCAATTAATCACTGGAAATCCACAAGTGGAGCTCAAAGTGGTAGAGTGCTAGTCTTAAGGAGAAAAGCTCAGGGGCAGGCTCTCAGGCTGAGTTCAAGCCCCATGACCAACCGAATTAAAAAAAAAAAAAAGCAAGTGATGTCAAATTAACAACACTTAACACTACGATACCTCTTAGGTTACATAACAAGCAACTTAAGGAGAACACTGGGCTTAGTATATTTACATATGTGCACAGAAAACTCCTAAATGCACAAATACAATCATAAGTAAATAAAGAAGACATAGTCGTGACAATTATTTTACAGTTGCCCATGTGGTCACCTGTGGTTACTTATAATTACTTTCTCTCTCTACTTATTCTGTTTTCCCTTTGTCTCACCAAGCTACTTATGGTTTTATACTGGGCCAGGTAATACAAACCTTCATTCTTAAAGGGTCTGTACAACTGATAGTCCATTAAATATGGTAACTGTAATAGTTTTCCATCGGGGTGGGAATGTGACTTAGTGGTAGAGTGCTTGCCTAGCATGCATGAAACCCTGGGTTCGATTCCTCAGCACCACATATATAGAAAAAGCCAGAAGTGTCTCTGTGGCTCAAGTGGCAGAGTGCTAGCCTTGAGCAAAAAGAAGCCAGGGACAGTGCTCAGGCCCTGAGTCCAAGCCCTAGGACTGGCAAAAAAAAAAAAAAAAATAGTTTTCCATCGACCCTAATCACAGAACACGTTAATACCAAAAGGCACCTTCGGGGATCTTCTAGGACCCAGACACTAGGAAGTAGCTATCCGATACCCCCTGATTGCAAACAGATCCATCACCCCAGCCAGCACAGTAGCTTCCTTCTTTGCTTGTCCATTCAGAGGCATGAGAAAGCCACAGCGTCCAGGGAGCAGAATTCACTTCCAGTTCAATGGAACCATTGTGTCTCCCGATTGAAACATTCCTTCCTTTAGGACAAAGGCCTCTAGGTCAGCACAAAGTAAGATCATAGGAACCGGAAACAAAAATTTTGTTAATGGGTCACTAAGAGTAATCGTGGTGTCACTACCATGTTCACCATATGATTCTTCAATCCATTGATTCTAATTTCAGAGAAAAATCCCACCTATTCAATTCACAGTATCACAGTCTCCTGGGGAAGCTTGGTAGGCTTGATGGGAGTTATGGCATCATGACAAAGTCTTCCACCACACTGTCCTGCCAGCAGCTGCAGGATGTCATAGCAAACCAGTGAATTCTACCACCATGAGCATTATGTCTATCCTTTGCTGGAAGGTGAGTCCCTTGACCAGAAGCAATGCTATTTGAATACCATGATGGCAGATCAAACATTCTATAAGTCCATGGATGGTAATTTATCACAATCATTGCATGCAAGGAAGGTGTATATATAGGAAATGAGAATTCCAGTAAGAACAAATACTGCTCTATGACAAAAGTGATCCGAAGAAATATATCCACCATCATTAGCTTCAATCACTCTGGAAAACAGTACCCTATCAGCCACCACTACTCATCTCTTTGGTCAGCTGACTGGGCAATCAGCAATGGCCATAGCTGGGTCAGCATGGCGAGTCAGTCATGCTTTCGAAGCCATGCATAGTCCCCACCCAGTGGTTCATGGCCATTTTGCACATGGCTCCATTGTGTAAGAACAGGAGTGGCATGGGAAAAAGGATGATTTCTAGCCACAAAAAGGAGCAATCTTTTCACTTAATTACAAATATCATCCTCCACTCAGGTTATCTTTTGGTATTGTGCCCACTCAGCAAATTCTACCACCTACCTCATCCCCAATTTCCTTGTGACCAATTTTCCAGTCATGCCTCTTCTAAGTCCCTAACCAGCTAGCCAAACAATTCACACAAGAGCTCATACATCCATAAAGTCACTCAACTGGCCCCTTCTCCCTGTAAGCCAACCAACAGAGACACTGCTCAATGTTCTGCCCACCTAGAGAATTTCCCTTTACCAGCGTCCTTTCAAGGTCATCCTAGTACAGAGTCAAAGTGCTACAACTATCTACTCTTACATGGTGCCTGAATATCACACAGAAGGTTCTGTAAAGCAGGCCCCAGTTTCTTCTTCTGTCAGCTGATCACAGGAAACTTACTCTAAAGCCACAGGTATGGAATGAGAAGAATAAGAGTGCGACAGGACTTCAGACCATAGGCATTTGGACTATTTCTTATAACTTACTTGTTCCTCTCTTTACTACTGGGAAGCATGTATATTCTCATCTGAATATTTGAGAGGTATTGAATTTTTGAAATCTATTTTGAGATTCTATCGTTTTAGATTTTCAGAGGAATAGGAGTAGAAAGAATCATCAAGAATAAAGATTAACAGAGTTTTAATCTCACATCCTATTATTATTTTTCCAATTTCACCAAAACCTCATTTTTTCAGACTAGTGTTCAATTGAAATCCTCTTAATGCTCATGAGGCTTTTGTGGCAACATGGCAAAACGTCTAAGAATTACAAAGACCTAAGTTTGATATTTGCCAATACCATTGCTGAAGTCTTGGCAATTAAATCTCTAGGCCTCCTGTAAATTTGGGTCTTACGCATAAACTCTTAATCTACCTTCTGAGAGTACAGGGTAGATGTTGAGTGTTCTCACCACAAAAATGATAATAATCTGCGATATATATGTTAGCTAGATTTAACCACTCTATGTGTAAAATATGTTGTACTTGATAAGTATGTATCATTTTACCTGTAGATTTTTATAAATATGTTGATTAAAAATGGAGGGAATACTACCTATGATATACTGAATGGGCTCTAAGAAAATGAGTTCAATCAGGGAAAAGCCTTTTACAGGTAATGTTTATATTTGAACAAGAGCTTAGGATTTTTGTTTTTTTTTTCTTTAGAAATTTTATTTAAATATACGGAAAATAGTTATGGATGGCAAAAGGTGCTACTTATCCTGTATTTTTTATTTTTGTAATTTTTTATTCTTTTATTATTTAAAAGGTGATGTACAGAGAGATTACAAGAACATGTCAGGTAATGAGTACATTTCTTTTTAGACAATGTCACCCCTTCCGCAAGCTCTCTCCCTGTGTTTTCTTCCATTCCCCCCCCACAAGTTATATAGTTAATTTTCAACATAGTGTCTAGTGAGTATGTCTCTGTTTCTTTCATGGTTTTGAGCATCACAGTTATTGATAGCATGTCTGAACCTGCTTCCTGGCTCTCCCATTGCACTCCTTGATCCCAATCATTCTACAACACCACAGTAATCAAGGGGATCTTTCTAAAACATGGCACATCACTTTTCTAGCTAAAACTTTCCAATGTGTTCTTAGAATATTTGAAATTAAGTCTAAACTTTCTATTATGGTTAATAAAACTACACACAACTTCTTTTATGACTCTATATCAGTTTTCTTTTAGGCTAGATAAAGTGTGAAGTACCCTGCACACACACACATACACACACACACACACACACACACACACACACACACACACAACTCCTTTAGTACTTACAAGAAAGTTTGAGAAGGTTGGCTGAAAGAGAGAAAAAAGCTGAGGAATTAAAATTAACAAACCTTCCCTAGAGCACCTAATTAGTAAGGCTTGCAACTGCTTCACACCCAGTTTTCAACAATATCTAGCACTTACTACATATCTTCTGCTAGACACTGAATGAATGTCTTTTTATAAAGGTAACCACTTAATAGGACATATGCCACATGATGATATTATTATTCTCAAATGGAGAAAAAAGCTTGGACTCAAAGAAGTTAAGTAACTGGATTAAGTCACAGAAGTAGGAAATGGCAAGGCTGGAGTTTAAATAAACCCAGGACAGTCCCACTTCATACTGCTAACCCTAAGCATTTCCTCCTCCACATCCTCCTGTTCTTCCTCTTCCTATTATGCCAGTCCTGGAGCTCAAGCTCATAGCCTGGGAACTGTCCCTGGGCTTATTTTGAAGAGCTTAGGTTTTTTTAATACATTTTTAGCAAGTTTACTTAGGCTCATCTACCCTCCCATTGCAAAATGAAAAAGTTCATATTATTCTGTATGAGTCAGTACTTTGCTGAGATAAATTTTTTCAATACCATCTGTTTCATCAAATAAAATTCCTACTCTACATTAAAGATCAGCTATTGTATCATTCATAACATCTGTACAAATACAATTTCGAGATATGTAAGGGGGTTGGAAATTTTTATCTTTCATATATTATGTTCCTACAGCTTGTTTTATGCTGTATTTTGGAGTCCAACTGGAAGATAAATCTTTGCCCCTCTGTCTGAAGTAGTTTCACGTACAACCCGTTTATGATTATAACTCTGTTGTAGTTCCTATCTCTTATATTTTTAGAGTTTTAACTCATTCCATGTTTGAAACCAAAAGACAATCGCTGTGCTATTTGTCTATGAAAGGTGATTGTGCACAGTTTAACATTTGGCAAGCAAACGAGAACCATGACTATTTCTGTTAACATAGGAGGAATCCCCATCAGGGAAGTGACTTCAACTGAAAGGAAATATTTGGATAGGAGGAAGAGGGAAGAAAAGAAAAAGAGCAAATAAAACTTGTCAAGGGACCACTGTGTTGGGAGCCTTTTCTCTAGACTCGGTGCATTGAAAAACTCCATTATGGAGGTATCATTCACATTCACACACGAGCAAAACAGTATTAAAGACTATTATTCCACACCACAGCTAATATGGTGAAGAGGGGAATGGATCCCAGCTGTCTCCTCCATGAAATTGTGCAGCTTTCAGATTGAAGCTAAGTGGACAGCATATCTACTCTGTAGCATAGTGGAGAGGGAAAGAAATGAGTCCCAGATTGGATAGTGAAGAGTGCCAACTTCAGAAAAGAACCACTGAAGGAGGGTGGGGAGAGAGGAGAGATGAGGTGCAACAGTTATCACCAGCACAAAGGAGGAAAGATAATTTCAAAGGAAGGGTACTTGAGAATGGTCAGCATTAGGAAGTTCAATCAATAAAAGAACAGGCTCTCCACCTGCTAATGCAATCACCATTAACCCAAAAAAGCATACAAATCATCATTAATGCCTTCTTCTCCCTCACCAATTAGTAGCAGGGTTCAAATGAATTCCCGTGCCAGGCCTTCCTTTCCATCCTTTCTGCCCTCACTCTACTTCAAACGTTTACTCCCCAGCTGAGAAACTTGTAGCCTGGTCTTATGGTTTCTAGTTGGTGCCCTGGATTCACCCAGCTTCTTCTCTTCAAAATAGTTTCATGTGACTCCTCTGTGCAGAGTTCAAAAGGGATTTCCCCCCACACCCCTGTCACAAATCCAGTATTTTTCCAGTCTTTACACTCTCTAGACACCTTTTTACTTTTAAGCCGCTGTCCCATATGACACTAACTAACCCTATGAGCTTTATCTGCTTGACTTGATCAGTGGCTGTGAAATACTTGCTCTCTGACCTTTATTCTATCTGTACCTCAGTTTATCAGCTGCAAACATGGAAATAATTTTTTTTAAGAAAAAATAGTGCTTATCCCCTATAATTAGAGAATAAAACATGCAAAACTCTTGAAATAGTGCCTGACTGCACTATTGAATAAGCACTCAATGAATTTTAGTTATAATTGTATTAACTTTATGATTTCATAATTAACTTTTCAGCTAAATGTCATACAAAAACCCCCAACAACAACAAATAGGACCATGAACAGTGTATTGGTACCACGTAACATTTAGCCTCCACGTTATGCTTTTAGCCACTTTGCCATGATCCCAACAAACTGCCCAAGTTCTGCCTCTAAAAGGCTCTCCATGTATTCTGACTATCTACTCTGAAGAGCCTGTCATACTTAAATGACTGATTCCTAAATATAGTCATTCTAAATCCAATCACTGCCCTTTCAGAAGCGTTGTCGCTGAACTCTTTCTGAGAGCAATGGCCTACCAATTTGGAATATTTTTACTTTTTGTGTAATGCTTATTAATTTATTGCTTGTAATTTTTTTTGCCAGTCCTGGGGCTTGAACTCAGGGACCTGGGCACTGTCACTGAGCTTCTTTTGCAGAAGGCTAGCATGCCAACAGTTGAGCCACAGCATCACTTCTGGCTTTTTCTGTTTATGTGGTACTGAAGAATCGAACCCAGGGCTTCGTGCATGCTAGGCAAGCACTATACCACTAAGCCACATTCCCAGCCCTGATTGCTTTGGTAAACTTTTAAACTACTATATTTTCCTATCACTTTTAAGTCTACAAATCACTTTGAAATCCATCTGCTCCTTAGGTTTCATTTCCCTGACTATGATTGCCTGCCCCAGGTGGCAGGAACTGAGATTTTGCTTGTCTATGTAACTCTGCCCTGCCAGGGCACTGCTAGGGAGCAGATTCCTAAACACAGGCGCATGAAGGGCATGGATTGTCCTATGCACACAGCTTCACCGTCACTGAAGAAAGAAACAAACTACTTTTCAAGTAAGAAAAAAAGTCAATTAAGGTTTTTAAGGATCTCACTTTTCCTCCAAGAAATAACTTTCCAACTTTCTAGCAAATCTCTTTTTATTTCAAATACCTGATGCTGCAAACGGTCATCTCTGTCTTGATACATCTTAATGGCTAGCAAAGTGTGGGGAGGGGTAGTTGCCATAGTGACCAAGAGAAATGTCTGTAGACAGACAATTTCTGTCACTGAGACAGAAGAGTATTTCCTGTTCATCCATCTCTAGTTTGATTTAGTATAGTAAAGCTCCAAGGCAAAGTCGATTCATTTCAATTACAGAAGACATTGCTCTGGTTCTGACTCCGCAGGAATGGTACCAGTAATGTGTCACCAACACTTGACAATGGCTCAGTCTCAGCAATAGTTTGACAAAAGAAGAATCTCACCACTTGTTGACTGACACCAGAAGAGTCACATCAGTAATCAATAACAGTTCAGTCTCACTCATATTTTTGTGTGCCTTAGGACTGGAGTTAAGATTGCCACAGAAATGAAATCAACTATGAAAGATATTCATTTGTAATTCTAAGTGCTTACATTCACATAAACAATTATTTAACATGTACACAGGCCAGTAGTTACTACCTATTTCCATTATTCATCATTTTCTCTGGCACCTTTCACCACTTAATCCCATTTTTTCCAAAATTAAAATTTAAAGAGGCAACTTCAGTCTGGTTTGGACAATGACACCATTCACTGGGAGACACAGGAGAAGAAGATGGGTCGGGGAGTGAGGTTAAATTCATCCTGAGCCGTTCTAGATTTATAATGCCCAGCTAGACTTGTGTGCTGTTGGCCAAATTCTTCTAAAAAGCTATCCCATTAAGCCCAGCACAAGGTCGACTACTGCCTTCTGGCTTCTGTGAGTCTGAGGTTCGTATCTCTGATATTAGATAATCCATTTCACTGGATGCTACAGAGACCATTCTTTTGCAGAGGAAAACGAGTATTTTCCAACTTCAAAATAGACTTGCTAAAAGGTAGATTTCTAATTTCTAGTTAGGCGATTTATAATGTCTTCTTGTAATAAGGCATATGTGAAGTAGGTTCAGATCCAGGTCTATGGATCATGCTCTTGTTCAAACACACTTGATATTTACAATTTCAACCATGTCACCAAGATGGGGGGAAAATCATGGTTTAGTATGCTGAGTAAAGTTGACTCACTGATCATCCCAGGATTTAATCAGAAAATGCTCAAGATTTCAAGGCAAATATGAGCTGTAGCTGCTCATCTCTCCTAGTTCTAATCTATTACCCTATTTGGTACCATTAGAGAACCGGAGCAGAGCATTCAACAGAACCTAACATGTCAGACTAGACAACTTGTATGCAATAAAAAAGGCCAAAGGCAGATTTAAACATCAAATGACCCCATTTTCTTCAAACACATTGACACTGATTTCTCTTTAGTCTTTTTCAACAATGATATTGGCTTTATACGTGTTTATTACAATAAATTCATACCAAATCAATAAATTCTTACACTTGCATGAGATTTTTGTTTTTGTTTGTCCTGGGACTTGAACTCTGGGCACTGTCCCAAGCAACTTTTGCTCAAGGCTGGCATTCTACCACATGAGCCACAGTGCCATTTCCAGATTTTTCTGAGTAGTTTATTGGAGATAAGAGTCTCATAAGCTTTCTTGCCCCAAGTAGCTTCAAACTGCAATCCTCAGATCTCACCCTCCTGAGAAGCTAGGGTTACAGGCATTGATTCCTGGGTCCTACCTTTGCCTACGTTTCTTTGCTGTGGTGTATACGTTAAAGAACAGGAAGTTCTAATGTTTCTTACTATCAGTGGAACTATGTTGAAAACTTAGAAATAACTTGAGAATACCAACATTAGGATTCATCGCCATGATGTGGCAAAGGCATGGGAGGTTTAGAAATCTTCACATGTGATAGACAGACTCTTCTGAAGAGACAATGCCCCTATTAAACTTATGGCTTCTAATGTGTAACCTCCAACATCCTAAAAATATCCCAGAGACTTTTATGTTCTTGGTACTAAAGTTTGTAAGATATGGTGAACAGAGGATGTTGTCCTAATGACCTAGGACTAGATTTCATAACTACATAGATGCCCTCATACTAATTAATATGATCATCTTAACTACCATCTGAAACAGTATTCATTGTTGAGGAGAAAAAAACCACAGGCTATTCTCAGCCACAGAACATGACCAAAAATTGTGGATACACATTTCTTTCTGTATAGCTGAATTGCATGTCATCGTCTGATGAAAACCAACCCAAAATTACAGTTATAATCTAGTTATAATGTCAAGCCAGACTCTGGACAACCTGCTTCTGGAAGTCCTCTCCAGGCTGGTATGGCCCGTGCCTTTGTCAGATTAACTGCATGGCCCACATCTGAGGTCATCCTAAATCTCATGATGGAGAAGAACAAACTCAAATACTCAACTACAACTAGTTTAATTGGCTGTGAACTTCCATAGGGTTTGGGATTATTGTGTTTGGGGGATGAGAATTTTAGGGGATTAACAATATTTGAAAAACACAGTCATTTTTTCCAAATATAATATCAGAAAAAACTCCATTTGGGTTGGCCTAGCATGCTCAAGACCCTGGGTTTGATTCCCAGTGCTGCAAGAAAAGAATAAGAGGGCTGGGGATATGGCCTAGTGGCAAGAGTGCTTGCCTCGTGTACATGAGGCCCTGGGTTCGATTCCTCAGCACCACATATACAGAAAATGGCCAGAAGTGGCGCTGTGGCTCAAGTGGCAGAGTGCTAGCCTTGAGCAGGAAGAAGCCAGGGACAGTGCTCAGGCCCTGAGTTCATGGCCTAGGACTGGCCAAAAAAAAAAAAAAAGAAAAGAAAAAGAAGAAAGCTGGAGAGGGGGAGAGAAGGGAACAGAAGAAGGGCAAGGGGAAAGAGAGGGAGAGAAAGGGGAAGGGACAAGAGAAGGAGGGGAGAGGAATAGGAAAGGAAGGAAGGGAGAAGGGGATGGGAAGACAAAGGAGAGGTGAAGAGAAGGAGAGAGAAGCGGGGGAAGATGAAACACACTCCCAATTCTTTTGTCACTCAGTGACAAACACAATCAAATTCTCATCCCTATACCTGGGAAAATAAGGAAATGCAGTGAAGCTGGGTATTGGGGCACCGGGGCTCACATTTCAGACCCAGTGACTCCAGACTCTGAGACAGAAGAATTGATTGAGCACTTTGCCTTAATACCAGCCAAGGCAACACAGCCAGACCCTGCCTTCCAGTATAATTTCTACTCATTAAAAATGAAGTCTAAAATACAAGTCAAATTAAATCCTCTAGCGACCTTAAAGGTAAGTCGTAGCTAACAAACAAACAACCTATTTCAATTCAGAACAGTAAATGTTCTTTATTCATGTGGATTTGTAAAGATCTAGTAATCTGAAGACCACCACAAAATAAGGAAACTAGAGAAAAGCTCAAAAAAAATGTTCACAGTGTTCTTGACCAAACTCAATAAAATCCCATTGTAATTTTCAGCATAAGAAAATGTTTAATTCTTTGCTCTTTTTCTTGAGTCAGCATAACTTCCTGTATCTGCCTTATGGATAGCATTGGATGAGCCAGCCTAAGCGAACTGGAGTCCTGTTCTTACTGTTCATCTGCTGTTTGGATCTAGCCCATTGCGACTTTCCTTATTTCTGACACAAATTCATCAAGATCACTTCATTAGTAATGGAAAAACTGTACATGGAACAAGAAATTATTTCGGGGAAAAATCTAAAACTTTCAAATGTTGAAATTATTTCACCATAAAATTTGGACTGCAATTAAGTTGTCACACTGATTGAAAATTCACTTCGGAGCATTTTTTTTTCCCGAAAAAAAAAAAACTTTTCTATCTGTAACATATTACAAGGAGAACACGCAACAATGCAGAGGAAATAGCATCAGCATCAAGAGATTTGGGTGACTAAAGAACATCTGCAATAATTTTAGCATTTACCGTTTTCCTTTGATTTCTCTGCAGAGAAAATACTTCATTATACAAAATAACTCTGCTAGAAAAAGAATGTATGCCCACATCCTCATGATTCCTACGTATGTAGTAATACATACATATATATAAATATATATAAATATATATAAATATATATATATATATTTCATACCGTAAAGTATGGCTGTTGAGGTGGAAAGCAATGTCTAGTATCCAAGAATGCAAAGCGAGCAAAACAAGCCACTGTTATGCATGGACATAGACCACCTCTCCATAACACACAAGATACCTGTTCTGGAATTTCTTCTTGTTAAGTAAGTTGTTTCATTAAAGAATAAGAAAAAATAATTTTTTACTGCTTTTCAATTAACCTGTATGAGCTATTTCTCAAAACCTAACAAAATATGCTAGGCACCATTGGCTCATGCTTACACTCCAGGTACTGAGGAGGCTGAGAGCTGAGGGTTGCTGTTTGAAGCCAGCCCTACCAGTAAGACTGTGAGCCTGTTATCACCAAGTAACAAGTCAAAAAAAAAAAGCCTCTGAGTAGAGCTGTGGCTCATGTGGTAGAGCACTAATCTTGATTTTAAAAAAGTAAAAATTCAGACCACTCCCAGGCCCTGAATTCAAGCACCCAACAGGCACAACATACTCTAAAATGAAACATGTAAAGATACACGCAAACCTAATTCAATAATTAATGAAACAGAAAAAGACTCAGGGTCCATCATGATACCCTAGTATGAATGAGCAAAGTTGAGTAAATGCTAAACATGGCGTGTTTTCCCTGCTCAGGCGAGGCCAGCCAGGTTTTAGTAAGGTTCCACAATGAATGAGGCCCCACAGGACTCCTGCCCTTACAAGGAGACCATTTTCCACCAGAGTGGGACCTTCCTGGAAGTGACCACCTTCCCCTGAAACCATGTCTATCCTCAGCCGAAGCCTTGGGAGGCAAGGTCCTCTGTTGGAACTTTCTGGAGAATGGAGCCAAGTTCTTTTTCTGGACAGCTCGAGAATTTGAGGATATTTGGATACTTCTCCACTCTGAAGCTTCTTTGCAGTTATCCTACTCATATTTATACCATATGGCACCAATGAGACGCTCAAGTAAACATTCTTTGCACACCATTTTACTAACTCAGTTCTTTAGTATTTATTAAGACTAACATGGGCTGGGCACTGGAAAACCTGTAGCATACAATTCTTTCATTAAAACTTTGACTCTGAAGACCATAATAACATACCTCTTAACTAGCGTCATTCTATGGCAGTGATTATAGACTTAATTCCTTAGATGCTGTATTAGTTCTAGAGAGCTCCATGCAGTATTGCTAATCATCAAGAGGCGCTTCTCTTTCTATTTTTGATGGAGTAGGTAACTTAGGCTGGAAGCACTTAAAGACCTTCCAATCCTAAACTACTCATTAACAGTGGAGCCAGACTTTCCAACAATTCTGAGCCTCCAACTGAGTCCTTTCTACTGGCTACACCAATGCTACCTAAGTGGGGGGAAATAACCAGCATACTATTTTAGACACATTATGAATATGGCAGTATTTATGTTACTGGTATTTACTCCAAAACATTTAAGTGCAAAAATCTTTAAGAACATGGATAAGCAGTGCTGATTTGTAAAAATTTAATGAAGGTCATTCAAAATAATGCTGGCTGCTAGAAAAAATTGGAAGAGAAAATGCCGAGTGTACCAAATCCTACTTTACCTAGCTGAAACTAACTCTTTTGAACGTATTTTCTCTGACCTAAGTGTCTATTCAAGAGCATAGTCTTTCCCTTGCTAACATAAATTAGGTGAGTGGAGCTCTTGCATTTAGTGATAAAGCACACCCAGGAGACCAACTATGTCTACTTCAACACTGTACTCACCGTAATGTGAAAATCCCACCTACCATCTTGGATTTTTTCTTTGGAGGGCAACATTTACTAAACCTCTGTAGTTAATTATATTAAATAGTACTGTCACATCATATACTATGAACTTTGCAGAAGAGAAATTTAACCAGTGTCTTTCAAGGGAGTACATTTATTTATATATATAATTATTTTCAAACCTTCACAACATAGTTACTCTGCATGCTGATTTCCTTTCTATTTCACATTATAAGATCGAACATTGAGTGTCTGGGGGAAAATTATTTAACTTTTACAATATTTGTACTAAATTTAATATTAATAAAAAGGGGAAAATCATCTCAAAATTCGAACAACGTTTTTACTGCAAACACTACTTGCAGAAAAAGAGCTCTTCAATTTAGCACCTTTTAAAAGAGATTTTATAAATGATGATACAGTATGTTAAATTAATCCTTCTTTTACTCTCACATTCTCTGCCCTCTCAACCCCTATTATTCAATAGCTTTCACTGAGTTTTGTTTTGCCATCTTCATTCTCAGATGCAATATGTTTCAGTATTGTTCAACCTGTAACATTCTCTACCCACACGTGGTGTACTTTGTACATATCTTTTAAGGATAAGAAAGCTGAGGCAAGTCATGAGGCTAGGAGAGATGGGGAGAATGAAGGAAGGGGATGCATTGTACTCAACTGATATGGTGAATACAACTCCTTTGTACAAAGACTTCAAGATTTAAAAAAAAAAGAATTACAGTATCTCCATTTAACAAAATATAACAGAATGTAAACTTCCGTGTCCTATTATTAAAATAAATTGTTTTACAAGGCCAAATTTGAAGGCAAGAATGACATTTGGAAGTCCTTGAACCCAACCCCATTATCTAATAGATATAGACAATAGAGGTATCAGCTAGAATGAACCAAATCACCTCCTATTGGATCACGAGTTCATTGAGATCTGTTTCCCAACTCTCCATAGAACTCTGATACAAATGTGCTATAGAGGAAGACACAAGGGAGACAGACCAGCTCAGAAACAAACTGCATGTGAATTATGTGGCATTATTAAGAAGAGCAATATAACCAGTACTAGCACAGCTTCTGATCTACCTGGAGGATTTAAGAGAATGCTTATCATTTCAACTTGACGTCTGTGTAGGTCATTAAGGCTGGGTAGCCATTTGACAGGCAGACATGAATGGGGAAGATTCCAGGAAGAAGAGACAGAGACAGAAAAGCAGGAAGAAAACAAGTTTCTAGAAACCAGGAATTCCTATTGCTGAATGCTATAAGTATTAGGAAAATTTTAAAAAGGCTGGGGTCAACTTGGGCTCCTTCCATAAGGCAGTGGAGAAGAGGTATTTAAGCATAAAATCTACATTTTAGAAGTGTCCCAATGTGCAGGGTGCTGGTGGCTCATGCCTGTCTGTCATCCTAGCTACTCAGGAGGCTGTGCTTTGAGGATCATGGTTTAATGCCAATGAGGACAAGAATGTCTCTTAAAGAGTCTCATCTCCAGTTAACTACAAAACAAAAAGGAAAACAAACACCTGGATGTGGCAGTGTGGTTCACAGTGACAGAGGACTAGCCTTGAAAAGAAAGGAAGAAGGGCTGGGAATATGGCCTAGTGGTAGAGTGCTTGCCTTGTATACATGAAACCATGGGTTCAGTTCCTCAGCACCACATACATAGAAAAAAGCAAAAAGTGGAGCAATGGCTCAAGTGGTAGTGTGGTAGCCTTGAGCAAAAAAAAAAAAAAAAAAAACTGCGGGCAACTTTGCTCAAGACCTGAGTCCAGGACTGGCAAAGGAACGAAGGAAGGAAGGAAGGAAGGAAGGAAGGAAGGAAGGAAGGAAGGAAGGAAGGAAGGAAGGAAGGAAGGAAGGAAAGAAGGAAGGAAGGAAGGAAGGAAGGAAGGATAAAAGAAAGAGAGTAAGTGAGAGAGAGAGAGGAAGAGAGTGAATGAACTCAGGGACAGCACCTGCGTTCATGCAACACAAACAATAACAAAAACAAAGAATCAACAAAGTGCTAGTTTTCCAATAAGAGATTAAACATTTGTTAGAAATATATTCCTTACTTATTTTTTAAAAGCCCCTCGCATTTGAATTTTTAAATTTAGCTCAAATGAGCAAAGCATCAGGCAGAACTTCATAGGTCGTATTTAAAAAGATCACATTGGCACTGAACTACATTGAGCTCCTACATCATCATCAGTATAGAGAAAAGGAGTCTAACCTTACATTTCTTTTTTTTTCAGAAAATAGAAAATGCTGTCAAGATGATATCCTCTCAAATAATTGTTACTTCTAAATAGGCATAATTAGTTGGTTGAGAGCAGTCATGATTGACCTAGTAGTTTTCAATGTTATCAAAAGTTCTAAAGGCCATCTTTGATCAGCAAACTTTTTTTAGAATAATCCTCACAGCTACCATGTGCCTTATAATTAGAGAGACACCATCACCTCCACTTGGAGTAGCCAGCAGCCTCTCTATGTGTTTTCCTTTTCTTTTTTTGTAATAATTACTTATTTATTGTCAAAGTGATGTACAGATGGGTTACAGTTTCATACATTAGGCTATGTTTTCTTATATGCAAATTATGATTTCAACACTTACCCGATCTAATATTCAGGTTGTTCTAGCAATGAAATGAGATAATTAATGTAAGATCAATTAACAGCAATTTTTAGAAAGCTGAGCTGTATGAAAGCTCACACCTCATTGTTGGATCCTCAGAATTCATAGCATCTAGGACCATACAACTCATTAAATTGTGTTTTACATCATACTTCCTCATATACATATTGGGCCATCTTATTTTTTTAATTGTCATTTCAAGGGTTCTACTCATCTATTTTTTTAAAAAATCCTCATGACCAAAGTGTGCCCTCTAATTCTCTAATTCTCTAGGAATAATGTAGTTTGCTGCATACAAATTACTGTCATCACATATTTCTAAGCTGTGTACATTGAACATAACAAAACAGGTTAAAATTAAAACACATGATTTAGCCAGGCACCTGGGGCTCATGCCTGTAAACCTGGTTACTCAGCAAGCTGAGATCCAGAGGATCAGGGTTCAAAGCCAGCCCAAGCAGTAAAGTCCAAAAGACTCCATCTCCAATTAACCAGTGAAATGCTGGGCTAGATGTGTAAGTGGCAAAGTAGCAGCTGAGCGGGCATACATGGCAGGATGAAGCCTTGAATTCAAACCTTGTTACTAGAGGTGGTGTGAGAAGAGAGGAGAGAGGAGGAGAGGGGACGGAAGGGGAGGGGAGGGAAGGGGAGAAGAGAGGAGGGGAGGGGAGGAGAAGAGAGGAGAGGAGAGGAGAGGGGACAGGAAGGGAGGGGAGGGAAGGGGAGGAGAGGAGAGGAGAAGAGAGGAGAGGAGAGGAGAAGAGAAGAGAGAGTGCCCAATACATGGTTTAATAAGATTCTAATAGTTCAGGACTTATTTTTGTAGCTTTAGACTGATTTACAGAAGGAAAAGGCTTTTCACAAGTGAATGAACAATTATAGAAAGCAAATTGCTGTCTTCCACATAATAAACACATAAACATATTTCCATGTAATATTTTACATCAACATGACTGTTTACCTAGAAAATATGTCAAAATACTTGACTTAGGAAAAACATTCCATCACTTAAAATATTGTAAATTATCTTTCCAATCAGATTTTAAAACAAAAAAAAATAGCTGCTAAGTGCCAGTGGCTCACACCTGTAATCCTAACTTCTCAGGAGTCTATGAGCTGAGAATCACAGCTCAAAGCCAGCCAGGCAGGAAAGTTTGTGAGACTCATCTCCAAATAATTACCAAAAAAACTGGAAGTGGACCTATGGTTCAAATGGTAGACTACTAGTCTTGAGCACAAAAGTACAAGGACAGCACCCAAGCCCTGAGTTCAAGCCTCAGGACTGGCACAATGAACAATTCATAAATAGACCCAAGATGTTAGAATGGCAATGTGGCTTAGCAGCAGAGTGCTTGCCTAGCATGCATGAAGCCCTGGGTTCCTTTCCTCCCCACCACATAAACAGAAAAAGCTGGAAGTAGTGCTGTGGCTCAAATAGTAGAGTGCTAGCCTTGAACAAAAGCATCTCAGGGACAGTGCTAAGGCTTTGATTGCAAGCCTCAGAACTGGCAAAAAAAAAAACCAACCCACAACATTACATTAAGTATATGTATATAAGCCCCTGGAAATACTACTGGGAAATCATATTATATATATAATCTGAAAATAATTACTAAATGAATTAAGTTAGCGTAATGAATATTTAATTAGGTCAAGAACCTAAATGCTTGCATACAGTACTTAGAAATTTTCTAAGCACACTCTGCTGTGAATCTGTTTTATAATGTTGTACAGTAATATGGTAATACTATCATAATATTATAGCTGATTAATATTCTCTATGAATTTTTTAGTAAGTGCCACCACAGTAGAGCAGCTAAATAAATATTACCACAAGTAATTGAGACCATGAGTGACAAGTGATTGAACTGCTCTTTGTGTTTAAATTACAAAATGAGTTTTCACACAGAAGGAGAAGGGATGGAATCACGGGAGGGGCCCGGAGAAGTTATCTACCAACTCTTTCCAAGTGACTATGTTAGGAATTATAAACATAGCCAAAAAACAGGAGAGGAAGTAAAAATCAACCTCCCCGCACCATCAAGGCCTTAGGAATCGAGTGCTGCATATTGTGTAATGATTGAGTATTGTGTAATGATCCCCATGGAATAAGCCATGTGCCCTTGGCCCTGAGAAAGGCCCCTGTGAGCTCTTCCCAGGGACCATAATCCTGTCATTCCTTTCAACCCTGACAAGGAACCGGCCTTGAACTGACAGCAATCTGTCACATGGTTGTCATCTCCAACCACATTTCCTCAGACCTTTCACAGGGTTGAGTTCGAGGTGACCAACCCTATTGTAACACAAAGATCAGTGTGTCCAGGCCCAAAGCAAGACAGAGATGTGTGATGCCCTTTGTAACATCTGACCACCCAAGAGAAAGACCGTGAATGAGGCCAACAACAGAATCCGCAGAGGAGCCTGAGGGAATAGAAGCTGACCAGAGACCAGATCTGCCTCTGCTCGCAAACAAGTGGTCTTTATGGCAAAAGTTATTTTTCAAAAAACTCATGATGATTCTGTCTCCTGTATTCTATTAAAAAATTCCAAGAAATACCCATTTTTATTCAATCCCAGGCAAAATTTCACATAGCCTGCAATGTCAAGCTGATCTCCAGAAAGTTTATTTAAAAGGCCAGTCATGCATAAGGGATGTACAGTAACAATGGGCGTAGATGTTGGCCACCCATCAATCTACTAACAAAATGCCAAAAGACTTTGTACAGCGCCTTGAGCAAGTAGTCATGGGACTGTTTCCTTTCCCTTCCTTCAACATTTCCTTCAACACACTGGGAAAAATACAGATCCATCTCTTCTTTCCTCCATATACCCTGCTTCTCCACACACCTGCTGACATCGCAATGTCATTATAAGTTCTCACAGATGATCAACTGTCAACAAAATACTTTGCGTGTGCCTAGCACAGGCTTGACACATAATTGGTACTTAAGATTGTACTTATCGTGTGAGTCTTTTTGGGGGGATGGGTGCATTTCTTACACAAGCGGGTTTTATTGAACATGCTGAGCAAGAAACATCCCATTTTAAAAAGTCAGCAAGATCTCAAAAGACTAGAATAAGCTAAGGAAGGGAACATTCTGGACTTTAGAAGTTGTTTCAAGATGGAAGTTAGTTAAGTGTGGTCTAGGCAAGAACTGATCTCTACTACTAACTGCTGAATTCTATCAAGGATGATGACGCCAGCAAATAAAAGGAAATTATGTGACACAACTATGTGTGTGGTGGAGGACTTCTTATTTTCAATAGAGATTTATTCCCTACTCACTTCCACTCTTGGACCAGAGTTCTGTTTGGTAAGAGAAATGAACTACCATATATTAGCAAACATTGTCAACATTGCCTCAATATGGTGTCTCACCCAAAATTCTTCTTTATCAGGCAGATTTTCTGTTTTCGTGGCTTGCCACCCTCTAGAATGGTTCTTCTTTGCCAATATTTCCTCTAAAACTCAACAAAAATGCCATGTGGATGATTGAAACCTTGCCTTGCACAATAGAACTAACACCTGCCATGCTCCTGGAATGACACTTTGAGCCCAACAATACCCATGGCCTTCATTTTCGCACCTTTCCATTCACCCTTCCGAAAAGGATGCCTGGCGATGTCAAAAGGATGAGAACATCTGTATTCTCACGTGCCATTACATTCAATTAGACAGGAACTCAAGTATAATATCCTTGATCATCACCCATTCGTAGTAATTTAGAGCTTTTCTTTTGAGTCTAAAGTTGCAACAGTCGTTGCAAGATAATCAGCCTGATTGAAAGACAGAAGGCTAAAAAGGGGCAAAACAGAACTGGGAAAGGAGCAATCTTAACCAACTTATTCAGTTTTGAAATTTTTTAATTGACTCTTCTGAAAAAGTTAGCAGCCAATATATATTTGGCCTACAGGTAAATATTAGAACACTATCCCAGGAGAACTTAGGTTTCATATGTCTCCAATGACAAATAAAAAGGCTTGGAAATTATTAACACATAGGTCACAAGAAAATTTCAGCCAGGCATTAGTTGTTCACACCAGTACATTTAGCTATTCACGAGCTTGAGGTCTGATGATCACAGATCAAGAGCTAGTCTGAGCAGGAAAGTCTGTGAGACTCTTATGTCCAATTAACCACCACAAAAGCACAAGTGGCACTGTGGCTCAAAGTGATAGAGTACTGGACTTGAACAAAACAGCTCAGAGAGAATCCCAGCCCCGAGTTCAAATCCTATGACTGACAAAAAAAAAAAAAAGGACAAAAGAAAATTTCACTCAGTAGTAAACACTTTACGGTCCTTTCAGAAAACCCAATTCAGACAGCATTTCTACATACCAGCTTCTGATTTCACAGTCCAGCCCATGAATTTTCTGGCCCAGTTATTATTGTATTATTATAGTTACTGTATGACTTGCATGTGAATGTATTTCTCATCTTTGACCATTGAAATATGTGCTATTATTTCAATGAGCTTAAGCTGAATCAACATACAAGGTCAGGCCACACTTCTACAGCACAGTAATAGCTCTTGATCCATATAATTTTAAAGCCCTATAATCTATGAGTCCTAGCGCATACACCTATGTGACTTTAGAAATGTTCAGTGATTGGATCCTCTCTAGCATTCACATTTCCTAGATGTTGAAATGGAATATTAAAATAAGAAAGTTTTGGCAGCCTCCAAGAAAAAAGGTTGAGTGCCTCAAGCTATTAATTTTTATTGAATTGAGCCCTTTAATTGCTTGGGTGTTGGAGAATTAAAGTCTCCAACCAGTGGAAAAATTTAGCCCCGGCAGGGTTACTCTGATGCCTCATTAGCACACTAATAGGCCCTTGGGAACACATTCCCTGTTTTAGTCCATCAGCCTGGAATTGGGGAAGGACTAGTGATTTTTCTTTTACTTCCCAAGAGAATTTTTACTGCAATTGCACTTTTAATTTGCGCCTGCGCTACATGTTTCATGTGTCTTTGTCCTTGTTTGATTAGTTGTGTTTCGTGTGGAGTGCTAAATTGGGAAAAAAGTCCTCTGGTGGGCGGCCTTGGCAGGTTGATTGCCAGGGGATGGAAATCTCCACTGGGGAGGATCCCCCTGAGAATTTTCAGGGCCCTATGGACTTTCCATCACTCTGGCTGGCAGCTTGTGGACGCTGGACATGCCATCCAAGGCGTAAAAGCCTCTGTTTCTATGTTCTGTTTTGTCTTGACTAGTTTTGTCTTTGAGATTGGCACCAGTTTTAAACATAAACTTTTGTTTCCCTTATTTCTGTTGTCCATTTACATGTCTATGGGCAAAACATTTACTAGGTACTGTGTCTCCTTCTGCAAGAAGGCAGAAAAAGTGCAGGCTGCTAAGAGCTGAGTTCAAACAGCTGGCTAGGCTAATCTTAGCCTGAGAGTAAACACTAAGAGTCAAGTGCTAGGTGGACTCAGTAATACTCCAGGGGACCCCAACCCAGTTATCTTCAGTGTTTAGTATGCTAAGATACTTTGCTAAAACTAATAGGCCCTAGCGAATAAGACTAAACAATGCTAAAATCATTCATTAAAGGTTTTGTTTTAAGTTTTGGTCATTACAAGAGTAAGATTGGAAAATATACCTTTTGCCACTAAAAAATGTACGGCTGATAGTTGTTTGGACTGCTTTTAAGTTCTGTTTACATTAATACCTACATATGTGAATGTATGTATGTGTGTGTGCGCGCGCACAAATGTATGTGGGTGTGAATGTGTTCAAGATTAAAAATGTATGATGTAAAAATAGGTTAGTTTAACTTTAAACTTCAAAAGATCATTGAATTTGGGCATTACCAAAAGCTTTAAAGGATTATTTATTTTAAAAGGAACTATAGTTAAAAATTCTTTAATTCATGGTTAAAAATAAATAAATAAATAAATAAATAAGAACTTAGCATGGGCCCTTGAACCTATCCTCAGTAGTGAGGGGTAAACTGACAAAAGTGCAGTTTAGCCAATCCACGTGATGGGACAGCCGTAGGGTGGCGTCCATTCATAGTGGGAGAGGGCAAGCTGGCCCCAAGGCAGTTCATCAAGCTCTAAGGAGTAGGATGGAGATAGGCCCATTCTATAGGACAGGCCAATGGAGGCCTTTCTTTTATTTCTTTTGTTTTCAGGTATAAACATTGGAAACCTCAGGGTAAAATGTATGATTTGACTGATACTTCTAAAACTGCCCCTTAGGATGGATTAAAATTGGAATATCTTAAAGGAGAGTTAAAAGTTTATTTACCTGATATAACTCGATTTCTGTACAGGTTTGCAATTTGGATGTATCAAAAAGGCAAATATGCTAACTCTGAAATCTCATGGTTATAATTCTGGGGCACACTGCTAAGTGTACTCTTGTTACAATTGTTTTGGGTATCACTTTAATGAATCAGGTACTAAATTTTTTAAGTGTAAACTGTACTGTAACAGTAAGATTAACTATCTTAGGTCACATATAATCAGGTAAATATTTTAAAGTATATAAACTAATGGGGGATAGAAGTACACAACTTTCATTAACTCTCTGTATATAGGAAAATGGCTCTTTTAAAGCAGACAACCAGGAGGCAATGTGCCCCCTGGGCTTCAGTTTTTCTATGCAAATACAGGCTAAGGTAAAGGTGTGAAAGCCTCTACTTTAAAAGGTTTTAGAATGCCTTTCTAGATAAGAAATTTGGAAGTGAAAAACAAGCAGCATGAAGCAATGGGTGATACCTAGGCTCCAGATTTCTTTTAATACAACCAGGTTTGGTAAAAGACTTGAGATCAAAAATGTATTCTGAGATATGAAATTTAAAATGTTTGTTTTAAGTTGGATATAGGAAAACGATGGCTATCAAGATGATTGTTTAATTACTACTCCAGTTTGTTTTACAGGTTTTCAATAAAATGATTTATTATTTGCTGCACCTGATAAAAATATTGTATCAAAATTGTTACAAATTTTGCCTTTAGACTTTCAACAGTATAATTTAATAATTGCCCCTGATAAAATTCATTTAAACAGAAGAACCATTTAAGTATCTGGGATATTTAGTTAGAAGACAAGTAATTACCCCCCAATTAATAAAAATTCGTACTGAAGAGTTTAAAACTCTTAATAATTTTCAAAAGTTACTAGGGACAGCAATTGGCTTTGCCCTTCCTTAGGAATTCCCAGAATTCCTAACCTATGTTCCATTCTTCAAGGAGATTCGGATTTATGTAGCGCTCAAAAATTAATTGACACGTCAGGAACTGCTCCTAAGGAAATTTGGCATATGGATGTAACACACATCCCTGAATTTGGCCGCTTACAATATGTGCATGTATCCATTGATACATATTCTTCTTTTATTTGGGCAACTCCTCTACCAGAGGAAAAAGGGACTGATGTCATTCAACATTTACTAGAAACATTCGCAGTCATGGGGATTCCTTCTCAAATAAAAACTGACAATGCACCAGCTTATTCCAGTAAACAAGTACAAAAATTTTTAGAATTTCATAACATTTTTCATGTTACAGGAATTGAATACAATCCTCAAGGTCAAGGTATAGTAGAAAGAGCTCATTATACATTAAAAACACAAATTACAAAACTAAAGAGGGGGAGTATGGATAGTACTGAGGGATATGCAACTTCTATGAAAAGTATTTATAAAACAGCCAGAGCTGTTATTGCAGAAGCATTATTTGTCCTTAACTTTTTAAATTTGTCTCAAGGAGATGTTTTAGCAAGAGCTGAGCGACACTTCCTAGCTCCGCCTATGCAAAACAAACCGCAGCCGGTTTGGATTAGATTAGGGGTTGGGCTAGATTGGGTCCCCAGGGAGTTGTTAACCCAGGGGCGAGGGTATGCTTATGTTTCTACAGAAGACAGCCCATCTTTCTAGCACCTGCTCCAGTGGATCCAGCAACAAACACCCCTCTGTCCATCAAGGGGGTGAGACATTCTCATTCAAGTGATAAGGCCATTCAAATGGACAGGTGTGCACTGGTAACCTGTAGGGGCTACATCAGAGGTAATGTATTGGGCCTATATTTTCTAACCCTCCTTTATTACGTCCATATTTATGGACAAAAGCCCCTGTCTCTGTTTTTACATCTATTCCTAATTTACTCTCTCCCCCTATGGGTCTGGCATTCCAGTCTTTCCTATGGAAGAGGAAAGATCATTTAACTTCTCTTATTCTCAGTTCTCTAAAGCTATCTGTCAAGGCCGTTCCCCATGTTACCCTTTTAGATATCAATATTGGATTCAGCATGGAGGTTCATATAACTCCAGTAGAACTCGATTGTTTAGACTGTCTTCCTGGTCTGTGGGATCTCATACCTATAAATTAGATAATTATCCTAGCCCTGCTGGCCTGCCTAAATGTGACAATTTTACTTATCTGAACCTGAACTTTACTGAAAGACATTGGGAAAGTTGTCGAGGAATTTTTCCAACTATTTGGAATACATCCCAGCATACTTGGTATGATTGGGGACCTTTTGGTGTGTGGTTGAAAAACTGCACTGAATATAACTCATCTTGTGAACCTACTTTATCTATGAACATGTCCAATGCCATGTCTGCTAAACAGTTTTTAGGGTGGTTTGGAGCAGGCTTTAGAGACCCCTGGCCTGCGCTCGCCCATGGTGACAGGCTATTTCCTCCACAACGTCATCTCTGGAAATTAGCAGCTTCTCTGGCTCCCGTATTGCTGGCCAATGGAACTTACTCAGGATCTAAAAGGTCCTCGGCCTCCTACAACTTCACAGCTGTAAAGACCTACAATATCTCTGCTTGTGTTCATTTTCCACAAGTACTGATGGTCGACCCCATAAACATAACAAAGAATGCCATTACCTGCATAAATTGTAAATTGTATACTTGCTTGAATAACAATATCACCTTTAATTTTAGTCAAGATAGGATCATGATTTTAACCCAGCGCGACTCCCTTTGGGTTCCTGTTCGCATGCATCGTCCCTGGGCTGGAGGACCTGTACAAGGATTGGTAATGCAGTTTTTCAAGCGGCTTCTGAGGAGGAGTCGTCGTGCCATTGGACTGATTATTGCAGGACTTGTTGGACTGATTGCCATTGCTACAACTGCAGCAGTATCCGGAGCCGCATTGCGACAATCTGTACAAACTCATGACTTTATGGTGCAGTGGCACCAGGACTCCCACAATCTGTGGCAACACCAGCTGGAAGTAAATGCCCACCTTCAAGATGAGTTAGAAGCTGTTAAAGGAGGAGTGTTTTGGCTTGGACAGAAATATCTGGCTTTGCAGCAACGATTGTTTTTGACTTGTGATTGGAATTCTAGTCATGTCTGTGTAACACCTTATAAATATAATGCCTCTGAATGTGAATGGAATGATATACAAATGCTTATAGATGGAGCCCTACTAAATGGTATGTTAAGTGAACAAAGCTTGTACAGGGAGGTTTTTGAAGCTTTTCAAAAGGAATTGCCAGATGCCTCCTCTATTGATGACATAGCCCAAGGACTAGCTCAGACCTTAGAAGGACTAGACCCTAGGGGGTGGTGGCAAAGTATTACCCATAGTGTTGGAAGTGCCTCTATTGCCTTGATACTTATGTTATGTGTCTTTTTCTTAGGATATTGTTCCATCATAGCTATAATGAAGCGTTTCACTAGGAATAATTCCTCTGATGTTTTACTAACTGCCCTTAAACTTTCCAGAGAAGCGGCTGTGGAAAATTAATAAAAAAAGGGGGAATTGTTGGAGAATTAAAGTCTCCAACCAGTGGAAAAATTTAGCCCCGGCATGGTTACTCTGATGCCTCATTAGCACACTAATAGGCCCTTGGGAGCACATTCCCAGTAAGGAATTTCTGGTGTTTGTGGGCCAAAGGAAGCCACCAGTTGTTGTGAGAATCTCCTTTTTCCCCCTACTTAGCAAGTCTCCCTGAGGAGACTTGCTAGACCAGCTGCCTTTAGTACTAGATTCTCACTGTAAACAGGAAAGTCTCCTCACTAGATTCTCACTGTAAACAGGAAAGTCTCCTCACTGTTATTTCACAAGTATTTGGAGAAGTCAAGATTGATGTTATCTAGCCTTAAGGAGATAGTAGCTAGGAGATAATTATAGTTCTACCTCGGTTGTATACAGTTCCTTGTTTTGATATCAATAATCTTTGTAGTCACTACCTCCTGTAATTAGATAGGCATTTGTATCAAGTTCCTGCCCTCACAGTAGGAAATTTCCTCCACTACCCCTTGTACTGTTACATCCATTATTCCCCCCTCCCCCTCCCCTTGCACTGTTACCTCCCTCATTCCCCCTCCCCATCTTCTCCCCTCCCCGCTAGAATGATGATGTTTATCACTGGGAAGTTTAAAATGTATATTGTCAAATTTATGTAGGTACTAACTCTCAATAAAGAAAAAAAATATATATATATATATACGTATCTTCATAATTAGAAGCATTCGGGTGGGGAGGGGGTGCTATGCTTGAACTCAACAAGACCACTGTCCTAAGCTTTGTCAGCTTCAGGCCAATGCTATATCACTTGAGCCACAGCTCTGTTTCCCTTTTTTACATTTATTTTAAAGCAGGAGAGGAAAGTTTATTACCGAACTGCTGCCCTGTGGTGGTGATGATCCATGGCCGGAGAGAAGGGAGAAAAGGGAGAGACCAGTTGACCCTCAACCAGCCCTGCCTAATCTAGGGCAGGGGATTGGGGCAGATGGATTAGGATGTGACCTTAGGGAAGGGGAAGGTACCTGCCTCTAGGCTTGCTGGTTACCCAGTAACTGTGTGGAGACTTAATGAGGTGGGGGGCATCTGCTTGGAGCCCTCCAGGAGGGACCTAATCTTCCAGCCTTTTAATAGCTATGGAAAAGGACGAAGACTCTCTGGCTGCTTCCTGCTGGTAAAGGGCGTCGACATTAGGGGTAAAAGGCAGAAATGTGGCCCCTCCTGAAGACGGCGAGCAGCAGGGTCCCTTGGTGTTAGATGGCAGTCCTTGAATGAAGCCTGGAAGAAGTCTCATGAGGCAGGGGCTGGATTTGTCCAGCCTCTGGTTCCCATTTTGAAGGTTCTTTTTATTGGGTCTGTTTTTGTTTTGTCAGTCCTGGGGCTTGGGAGTCAGGGCCTGAGCACTGTCCCTGGCTTATGTTTGCTCAAGCTATCAATCTGCCGCTTGAGCCATAGCGCCACTTCTGTCCTTCTCTGTTTCTGTCGTTCTGGGGCATTGAACCCAGGGCTTCATGCATGCTAGGCAAGCACGCTTCAAGTTAATTTCACTTTACCAACCCTAGACAATGTCAACTAACTTTCTGTAAACTTGTAAATTATGTCTCCTCCTTATTTCCATGATCAAAAACATCAGTCCTTAGAACTACTTGCTCTTAACCATATTATTTAAGAGGAAAAATATTATTCTGATGAACTGATATATACGTATATTCTGCAACAAAAGAATACATTTTAATTTTCTAAACCTCTTGAGTTTGCTAAATGGTACACTGCTGTTGTGAATTGTGACTCACCATTCACAAATTTTCCAGTAAGTAAACGTGCTTACATCTGTTTGATTCCATGCGCATGTAATTTATTGAACCTTGAAAACCTTCTTCCTTGTACCATTTGCTAACATGAAAAGGGAGCATTCTCTGGAGGACCATAGTTAAAAGTATGGCTATTCAGAAAAGATGCTTCATGCAAGCATCGTGGCTAAGAAGACACTTCTAAAGGCCCTCATAAACAGATTGAGAGCAACAAAAGCAGAAGATGAAGCCCAGAGTTGAATATCACTGAAATGATCATGATTGCAATCAATCCTGACAAAGCCAAAGTTGGATTTTCTACAAACTGGATGGACATTTGGTGGGAAAAACAATGTGACAAGTTGCCTGGCACCAGTGGCTCATGCCAATAATCGTAGCTACTAAGGAGGTTGAGATCACAGTTCACAGTTGGAAGCCAGCCCAGGCAGAGGAGTCTATGAGACTCTTCTCTCCAATTAAATTATAGAAAATGTTTCAGTGTGCTCCTTCCCTTTAAAACTTGTACAATAATGAGTAGACAAGGCAGGACTTAGTGGCATATATGAAAATAATTAGAAGTTTAAATAAGCATGAAGCTCTATGTCTGTGGACAGAAGTACAACTCCAGAAAGAATATGACTGCGATTAGAGGTTCCTTAGCAGACAGTATGATATACAGAACTGAAGTTTTCTTCTCTGAACAAACTGCAGCTTTATTCAGATCTGGTATTGCAAGCAAGCACTCTAAGAAAAAACAAATTCAAACTGCCTAATAATCTAAGGGAATTAATCCTAAAAATAAAAACATTTATTCTGAAATAGTGTGAAATGCAATCTGCGATTTCACACATCTGAAGAACTGTCATAAAAAAGAGGTATTTCAGCTTTTTAATGACAGCGGATGGTGATGATGTCCAGAATCAAATGATGGATACTACCTGAAAACAAGTGTTTAACCTAACAAAAAAATGAACTCCATCAAATATGTCCAAAGACTGAAGACTATATATTTCAATAAACCCTACACTGCAGGACTATTTAAGCAAAATCTCATTGGAGGAATTCAAGAATGCAATGTGAAAAAATTGTAGGTAGCCTCTGACTACACACACAACACTGAGAACTTTTGAGGGCAGCACAGGTGGCACAATAGGCGGGGCCGGACTGGAAGGCAGGCTATGTGTCCATGTTAGCAGAGTGCCAGTGGGCCTTGAAAGCCATTATGAAACACCATATCTCAGTAGATATGTACCTATGATCACATAAAATGATGTGAAGTGAAACAAACTCTAAGATATGGAAACAAATGTGTTATCATTGTTGTTATTTTTAACGTGCTACATGAAATCATTCCTTTTTCCTTTTGCTTATCTTCGCTATGGTTTGGCCTTGTCACTGTTTTTGATTTTGATACCCTGGATAAATATATGTGTTTATGTGTGTGTGTGTGTGTGTGTGTGTGTGTGTGAGTGTGTGTGTGTATGTGTGTGTGTGTGTGTGTGTGTGAATTAGGGAAGGGATGGGAACATCAAAATATTGAGGCAAATGGTAAAACGAGAACGAATGCAAAAGTAAAAACTACAAGATATGTTGTAAACTAACTGTAAAAATGGAGGGAGGGAAAAATCTGGAAGAAAAATGAGGGATGAGGTAGCAAGTTTGATAAGAAATGTACTCATTACTTTAGGTATGAAAATGTAACCCCTCTGTACACCAACGTGAAAATAAACATAAATTAAAGAAAGATGCCCTGAGCTCAAGTATTAGTGCACATATGTATATGGATACTCTCTCTATCTCATACACACACGTACACACACACACGCACACACACACACACACAGAGTCATATTTATTTTGAAATACCCAATAGATAGCTTAAAGCTGTGTGGAATAGAAGCAGGAACCCAGGTGATTTCTGCAAATAGTAAACCCGACACGGCAGCCTCTGTGAACTGTCCAGGGGGACCTTCCTGCTCATTAACCCAGGGTTCACTTCCACAGCAAGATACTGTGCCTCCATGAGTACACATGATATACCTCAGTGTGCACTGACAAATTATACCCAGCCCACTATGCAACACTGGACTTCTCTGCAGAAAGACATGGGGATTGTGCAGCCTTGTGACTCCAATGTGTTCATGGCCATGCACACGTACTGTGTAGGAACACTAACAGGTGGATCTTGAGCCCAACCCTGTCATATGGCAGTAGAAGCAATCACAAGGTGGAGGGAAGAGAATTTGTCTTCTACTGTTGCATCCACCACCACAATACCACAGTGAATGCCTCCAACTAAAGGGAGACCCAGATCCTGTTTGTCATAATCACCCTCTGCTTCCTTTACTCCTAAAGAAACCCACACTGATACCCATCATCTTTACTCACAGGGTATGCTTCAAACAACAGTTCTCATTTGGGACATTATTTGAAAGCATCTGGAAACATGTTTGTTTGTAGAATTACGGATACAACCGGCTCCTAGGTCAAAGCACAGGATGTTGTTACACATCCAACAGGACACATGGACAGCCACGTAAAGGGAAGAATTAGCCAGAGTCTTGACACCACTGTTTCTTTTAGACCCAACTGATTTTTGCAGCCCTAGGAGAGCTTAGCCAACTCCCAAAGTATTTACTAGTAAACATGGCTGCAGTACCTAAACCCATCTTTATGAGCGCTGGTGAGGGTCCTTAAAAATAATGGCCAGGAAAAGCTCACCTGCAGAGAGGATCAAAATCTTACAGTTGACCTAACAACTGACAGGCATCATTTAGCTTCAGGAAAACCACCTAATTGGTGTGTCAACAGCTTTCTACATGGTATCATAATTCTCAGCAGAGAATTTCCAAATTACATAAGAAAAAGAAAATCAATTACTAATTTTTCAAACAAAAAAGAGGGGGCTGCTACTTTAGAAGCTGCAAAGAGTAAACCAACTGGAAACTATGAACTCAAATACCCATCATAATATAGGGTTAAATTCATTAATATTGGGCACAACTGATTATAGACTACATTTTAATACACTTTTAGTTATTTTTGGAGACTTTAATTAGTTTGATACCCAGTTAGTTCTTCCCAAGACCTTAACAGCCCATATCTAGCTCTAAATAATAAGGCAGGCTTAGTCACAACGAATATTTCACTAGGTGTCTGGGTTACTGGTCCCAGTTCTGGTCTGGCCACTGATCCTGATTTTTAGAGCTGAAGGCTAGCACTCTACCACAGCTGCACTTTCTGCTGTTTTTTTTTGTTTTGGGTTTTTGTTTTCTTTTGGTGGTCATATGGAGTCCAGAATCTCAGTCAATTTCCTCCCCAGGCTAGCTTCCAACTGCAATCCGCACTTTGAGTCTTCTAAATAGCTAGGCATTAATCACCAGCACACAGCAATTTAAAAATATTTTCCATGAGTGGAGGAGCAGCAGAGCCCTAACTCAGCTCTCTCCAACACCCCAGTCTAAACACTCCAGAAATTTTTACTCCTAGAAAGACAGCCCAAGTAAGTTATCACAGTACAGGGATTCTGCCCAGGAAGGAAAAATTGATTTTGCTGGCCTGAAAACACAGATTTGAGTTCTGGGCCCCATCCCTCTGCCAAGCCATTGCTGGTGCTGGCACAGTATCCCACAGTTCGTGCACCTAAAGCACACAGAGGTGACCAAGAAGAAATCCTCCAGATGGTGGCAGACAGACGTGGATCGCAGGCTGAGCATGGACAGGCCAAAAATGCAAACAAACATGAGTACCCTACAAAAGATATTCTCACTCGTGCCCACAGAGAAACTTTTGGGAGGTAGCCTTCCCCCACTGCCAGAGCACAGCGCCATCTCTGACACTGGCATAGGGTCAGACCAGACTGGAATTAAACCCGGCCTGGGGAAAGCCAGGACAAAGGGGCCAGCTTTGAAAAGGGCAAGAGGGACCGACCAATGAGAGCCAGCTCCACCCAGCAGCACAACCCCTGCCCAGGCAGGAAGCTCATCCGGGCCACAGTTCACACACTCAGGTGAACTCAGCCAGAGGTGCCCGCCCTGCCGGCCTGAATTTCTAAATTAAAACGGAAAGTGGAGAGCAGGTACTAGCAGCAAAGAACAACCAGATGGGAGAACAAACAGTTCCCGAGACAGATAAATGGCCCCATCACAGAGGAAGCCTAATTCCCAGACCAAAATGGAGTTGAATTCCATAGCCAGCTCTGTTCAGGAGGCTGTCATGCCCATGAGGGAGGAACCACCCAAAGGCAAGCGGCTCTCAGACAGGTAAACCAGTCCAGAGCCAACCCGCCCTGCTGAGTACACAGGCTCTTCAAAGCCAGGCGATAAAAGCACCAGTCTCACAGCAGATGGGAGGAGCCAGGGCTCCCAAGACTGTTCACGCCCCCCATTTACAGAGGACACCCAAGTCCTATGTGCAAGCTGTGTGAATCACAGAGCCTCAGGATTTCACTGACAGGGGAGGAGGGTCAGAGCTGATCCACCCCCTGAAAACTGAAAGCAGGTCAAACCACACAAGCATCAAAATAGACTACACACCAATGCAAGGAAACCCGAGACTGGAGAAAGCCCACCCAAACAAGGAAGACTCCATTGGTTTAAACATTTTTTTAAACTTTTTTTTTTCTATCTTTCATCTCTGAAATGTCGTTGATGTTTTGTTTTCCATTTTTGTTCGTTTTATCATTTTTTTATTTTCTTTTTCTGGGGGGGATTAATTTTTCTGTGTTTTGTGCATTTGTCTTCCAGTATTTTTTATTTATTCTCAATTCACATTCTCTTTCTTTTTAATTCGTTTCTTGTGACTACCACCTTGACACTTTTCTGCTAACTCTCCATGATCTTCATTTTAACCTTGTTCTCTCTACCGATTCTACTCTTCACATTTCCATGCCACTGAAACTAAACCAAAATCATCCCTCCCCAATTACATTTTACTCGATTCTCTTCACTACCTCTAACCTACTGTCCAGATTTACCTCCAGGACCTCCAGACTCCATTGACCCCCAGTTATTGGATAGAGGGTATGCCTGTTCAACCCAAGTGAATCAAAGTGGTTCATAGAGAAATCCAGCCAGTTCAAAAAGTGCATAAGAACAAAAATTGCTCATAGGATTGTAACAGTAAAGAATTAACTACTGAATACAGGGCTCAGGATTGGTTGTTATGTTGAAAATGTATTCTTTAGGAACACCAAATCAAATTCTATATACAGTTATACAAGGTATCTGTATATAATTGTGAACGTCTAAGATTTACACGACATTGCTTGGTAAGGTCTACTTTGTGTCTTAAATGGTGCTCAAAGGTGCTTGTAGATTGGCATTCCCGTTCCGAAAGGGCAGAAGAAACTCAAGATGGTAAACAATGGAGTCCAATTTCCCACTCAAAACAAGCAGGAAGCATAGAATCCATCCATCCATAGACATCAATCAATCCATAAAGTAATAGACGATTTCATGGCCTCAACATAGAGAAAGATAGATGAACTTGAAGAGGCAAACGAAAAGATAGTTACCCAGCTAAAAGATTTGAGAGACAGCACTCAAAACCAAATTAATGAAGAAAAGAATTCCATGCAGGACGTAAGAGATACTTATAGCAAGGACATGGAAATCATCAGGAAAGACCAGTCAGAAGGAAAACAGATATGAAATCAAGTAGCTAGTCTACACTCCCAACTAGAAGAAGCAGAGGATTGAATCTCAGGAGCTGTAGATTCCCTAGACTCTATGAAGAAATGTCAAAAAAACAATACCAAAACAGATTACTCCAGGAGCCCCAAGACCCAATCAGGAAGCCCAATTTAAGGCTAATAGGTATTGAGGAAAACCTGGAGAAAAAATTAGGGGAATGGGCAAACTATTTAACAGAATATAGCCAAGAACTTCCCAAATATCCCGGAGGATAGGCTGATACAGATACAAGAAACATTTACAACCCCAAACCGACCAGACCAGAGGAAGACATCCCACTGACACATTGTCAACAAAACAGGATAATAGAGTCCAAGGAAAGAATCTTTAAAGCTGTTATGGAGAAGAAAATAATCACATATAAAGGAAAACCAATCAGAATTACCCCAGACTTCTCAGCAGAAACCTTGAAAGCAAGGAGAGCGTGTATGAAGTATACCAAACCCTAAATAAGAAAAACTATCAACCAAGAATACTGTACACAGCTAAACTCTCATTCATAGCCGCAGGCTCATTAGTTGGATCAAAAATCAAAATCCATCTTTCTGTTGCCTCCAAGAGACACATCTATCCAGCAAAAGCAAACATCTAAAAGTGAAAGGATGGAATAAAATCTACCAGTAAATGCCCCCCAATAGAAGGCTAGAGTTGCAATTCTACAAATTAAATTCTATAAATTAAAAATGGTAAGAAGAGACAAAGAAGGTTACTACATACTAATAAAGGGTTCACTCCTACAGGAGTATTTAACCATCCTAAATATCCACACATCAAATACAGGAGCACCCAACTTCAACAAACATACACTACTAACTCTAAAAACACGCATAGACCCAAATACATTGATAATTGGAGACTTTAACACTCCACTGTCACCTCTGGGCAGATCAACATGCCAAAAATGGAACAAAGAAACCACACAACTAAACAAGTGCATAGACCAAATAGACATAACCAACATCTACAGAATAATTCATCAAGCAATACCAGAATAGACATTCTTTTTGGCAGCACATGGAACATTTTCCAAAATAGATCACATCTTAGGGCACGAAGAAAATCTGCACAAATTGCAAAGGATCAAAATCGTTCCCTGCATTCTCTCAGACCACAAAGGAATAAACCTAGAGCTGAACTCAAATAGCCACCACACAAAATCCTACAAACCATGAAGACTAAGCAACATACTGCTGAACCATCTGTGGGTCATTAAAGAAATAAGGACAGAAATTCAAATGTTTACAGAATTCAACAAACATAAGTACACAATGTACCAGCTTCTTTGGGACACAGAAAAGTCTGTACTCAGACGAAAATTCATATCTCTGAGTGCATACACCAACAATGTGAATAAACAGCAACTCAACCACTTAAGGAAGCACCTTAATCTTCTCAAAAGAGAACAACAAGCCAAACCCAAAGTCAATAGATGGAAGGAAATAATTAAAACCAAATCAGAGTTAAATAAACTAGAGACAAAAAAATTGAAACAATCAACAAAACAAAGAGTTGGTTCGTTGAAAAAAATTAACATGATAGACAAACCCCTAGCAAACCTGACCAAAAAACGAAGGCAGCACACCCAAATAAACAAGATCAGAGATGAAACAGGTAACATCACCACAGAAACATCCAAAATTCAGAACACAATAAGGGACTATTTTGCAAACCTTTACGCCAACAAATTCAAGAACCTGGAAGAAATGGATGGTTTTCTAGAAAAAATTGATATCCCTAAACTTAATCATGAATATTTAAACCTTCTAAACAGACTCATATCCAGCATTGAAATAGAAATAGCAATAAGTGGTCTCCCATCCGAAAAAAGTCTAGGTGCAGATGGATTCACAGCAGAATTCTATGAGGCCTTCAAAACAGAACACACACCAATATTTTTCAAACTCTTCCATGAAATTGAAAGAGAAAGTTCATTACCAAACATATTCTATGAAGCCAGCGTAACCCTCATCCCGAAACCAGGCAGGGACTCATCACGAAAAGAGAACTGTAGACCGATTTCCCTGATGAACATAGACACAAAAATTCTCAACAAAATTCTGGCCAATCGAATTCAACAGTCATCAAAAAAATCATACACCATGACCAAACTGGATTCATCCCAGGGATGCAAAGTTGGTTTAATATACGCAAGTCAATTATTGTAATCCACCACATCAACCGGAGCAAGGTAAAGAACCACATGGTTATATCTCTGGATGCGGAAAAGGCGTTCGATAAAATCCAGCACCCATTTATGATAATAGCCCTGGAAAAACTGGGATTCCTGGGAACATTCCTGAATAAAATAAAGGAAGTTTAGGACAAACCAACTGCAAGCATATTTCTAAACGGTGAAAAGCTAAAGCCATTCACTTTGAAATCAGGAGCAAGACAGGTATGTCTGCTCTCTCCCCCTCCTCTTCAACAGAATACTAGAATTCCTAGCCAGAGCAATTAGGCAAGAAGAGAACATAAAGGGATTCCAAGTAGGAAAAGATGAAGTGAAACTTTTTCTTTTTGAAGATTACATGATCCTATACCTAAAGAACCCCATAGACTCTACTCCCTAGCTACTAGAGCTGATCCAACACTTTGGCAAAGTGGCAGGATATAAAATAAACACTCAAAAATCAACAGCCTTTTATATGCTAATGACCCGAAGACCGACACTGAAATCAGGAAAGCAACTCCCTTTGCAATATCCTCAAAAAAACTTAAAATACCTAGAAATAACCTTAATCAAAGAAGTGAAAGACCTCTATGATGAGAATTTAAAAGCATGAAAAACAAAATTAAGGCAGGACTAAGGAAGTGGAAAAAACTCCCATGATCCTTGATTGGGAGAAATAATATAGTCAAAATGGCAATATTGCCAAGGGCTATTTACAAATTCAATGCAATACCCATTAATACTCCAACACCATTTTTTAATGAAAGAGAGGAAGCAATCCAGAAATTCATATGGAACATTAAAAGACCCAGAATAGCAAAAACAATCCTAAGAAGAAAGAACAGTGCTGGAGGAATTACCATACCCAACTTCAAGCTGTCTTATAAAGCTATAGTAGTAAAAACAGCCTGGTGTTGACACCGGAACAGGCCTGAAGACCAATGGAACTGAATTGAAGATCCAGAAATGAACCCACAGATCTATGCCTACCTTATCTTTGATAAAGGAGCTAAAAAATAGTCTGGAAGAAAGATAAACTCTTTAACAAATGGTGCTGGCAAAACTGGTTCAACACATGCAACAGACGAATACTAGATCCTTATATATCACCCTATACCAAAATCAATTCCAAATGGATCAGACTAGCAATCTTGTATGCAATAAAAACATTGAACAAAGGCAAAGTCAGATTTAAACATCAAATGACCCCATTTTCTTCAAACACATTGACACTGATTTCTCTTTAGTCTTTTTCAACAATGATATTTTCCTCATACGTGTTTATTACAATAAATTCTTCCTGAAGCAATAAATGCTTACTGTTGCATGGGATTTTTGGTTTGTTGGTCCTGGGACTTGAACTCTGGGCACTGTCCAAAGCAACTTTTGCTCAAGGCTGGCATTCTACCACATGAGCCACAGTGCCATTTCCAGATTTTTCTGAGTAGTTTATTGGAGATAAGAATCTCATTGACTTTCCTGCCCAAACTGGCTTCAAACTGCAATCATCAGATCTCAGGCACCTGAAAAGCTAGGATTATAGGCTTTGAGTCCCGGGACCTACCTTTGCCTGCATTTCTTTGCTGTGGTGTATACATTAAAGAACAGGAAGTATTTGTGTTTCTTACTGTCAGCAGAACTATGTTGAAAACTTAGAAATAACTTGAGAGTACCAACATTAGGATTCATCGCCATGATGTGGCAAAGGCATGGGAGGTTTAGAAATCTTCACATGTGATAGACAGGCTCTTCTGAAGAGACAATGCCCATATTAAACTTATGGCTTCTACTGTGTAACCTCCAACATCCTAAAAATATCCCAGAGACTTTGATGTTCTTGCCACTAAAGATGGTAAGATATGGTGAACAGAGGATGTTGTCCTAATGATCTAGGACTAGATTTCATAAGTACATAGATGCCCTCATACCAATTAATATGATCACCTTAAATACCATCTAAAAAGCTATGCTGTTTAAAGCCAGCACTAGCCTTAAAGACTGTGAGCCTGTTATCACCAAGTAACCAGCCAAAAAGAAAAAGCCTGGAAGTAGGGCTGTGGCTCATGTGGTAGAGCACTAGCCTTGATTTAAAAAAGAAAAAATCAGACCACTCCCAGGCCCTGAATTAAGCACCCAACAGGCACAACATACTCTAAAATGAAACATGTAAAGATACACGCAAACCTAATTCAATAATTAATGAAACAGAAAAAGACTAGGTGTTCATCATGATACCCTAGTATGAATGAGCAAAGTAGAGTAAATGCTAAACATGGCGTGCTTTCCCTGCTCAGGCAAGGCCAGCCCAGGTTTTACTAAGCCTCAACAATGAATGAGGCCCCACAGGACTTCTGCCCTTACAAGGAGACCATTTTGCACCAGGGTGGGACCTTCCTGGAAATGACCACTTTGCCCTGAACCCATGTCTATCCTCAGCCAAACCCTTGGGAGGCAAGTCCCTCTGCTGGAACTTTTTGGAGAATGGAGCAAAGATCTCTTTCCTGGCAACTCGAGGATTTGAGGACATTTGGATACTTCTCCACTCTGAAGCTTCTTTGCAGTTATCCTACTCATATTTATACCATATGGCACCAATGAGATGCTCAACTAAGCATTCTTTGCACACAATTTTACTAACTCACTCAGTTCTTCAATATTTATTAAGACTATCATGGGCTGGGCACTGGAAAACCTGTAGCATACAATTCTTTCATTAAAACTTTGACTCTGAGGACCATAATAACATACCTCTTAACTAGCATCATTCTATGGCAGTGATTTTTAGATTACATTCCTTAGATGCTGTTTTAGTTCTAGAGAGCTTCCATGCAGTATTGCTAATCATCAAGAGGTGCTTCTCTTTCTATTTTTGATGGAGAAGGTAACGGAGGCTGGAAGCACTTAAAGACCTTCCCTTATTGACTGTCAAAGTGATAAAAAGAGTGATTACAGTTTCATACGTTAGGCCTTGAGTACATGTCTTGTACTGTTTGTTACCTCCATCAGTGCACCCTCCCCATCCTCCTCCTCCTGCCCTCTTGTACTGTTACCTCCATCATTCCCCATCCCCCTTCCCTGTGCAAAATTAGATCCTTATATATCATCCTGCACCAAAATCAATTCCACATGGATCAAAGATCTTGAAATTATAACAGATACCTTGAAAGCACTAAAAGAAGTAGGAGAAACACTTGGGCTCCTTGGCACAGGACAGACCTTCCTTAACAAAGAGCCATAAATGCTACAAATCAAAAAGAGGACGAGCAAATTGGATTGCATCAAATTGCTGAGCTTCTGCAGGGCAAAGGACATAGCTCACAAGATGAATGGAAAGCCTACAGATTGGGAAAAGATCTTTATCAGCCATACAATGCACAAAGACCTCATATGTAAAATATATGCAGAACTACAAAAAATTAAATTAAATTAAATTAAATTCCTCCAAAACAAAACCGCAAAGAACCAACAGCCCCCTCAACAAGTGGGCTAAAGACTTACAAAGAGACTTGTCTGATGAGGAAATGAGAATGGCCAAGAGTCATATGAAAAAG
The DNA here is from genome assembly GCF_023159225.1 of Perognathus longimembris pacificus. Classification (NCBI taxonomy): domain Eukaryota; kingdom Metazoa; phylum Chordata; class Mammalia; order Rodentia; family Heteromyidae; genus Perognathus; species Perognathus longimembris. The sequence goes on along the minus strand of NW_025961390.1, from coordinate 41,943 downwards.
TGCTCTACATCTCTGGCCATAAAAGAAAGGCAAATCAAAACAACATTGAGATTCCATCTCACCCCAGTAAGAATGACCTATATCAAGAAAACTAACAATAATAAATGTTGGAGGGGATGTGGATAAAAAGGGAACCCTACTTCATGGTTGGTGGGAATGTAAACTTGTTCAGCCACTCTGGCAAGTGGTATGGAGATTTCTCAGAAGGTAAACATAGAGCACCCTTATGATCCAGCAGCCCCACATTTGGCATCTACCCAAAGACCACAGAGAAGAACACACAAAAGCCACCAGCACAACAATATTCATCACAGCACAATTTGGCATAGCTAAAATATGGATCCCACCCAGTAACGCTCAGTAGATGAATGGATCAGGAAAATGTGGTACATATACACAATGGAAATTCATACCTCTGTCTCAAAGAATGACATTGCCGCATTTGTAAGGAAATGAAAGGACTTGGAAAAAATTATCCTAAGTGAAGTGAGCCAGACCCAAAGAAACATGGATTCTATGCTCTCCCTCATAGGGAATAGTTACCACAGGTTTAGGCTAGTCACAGCAGAGGATCACAAGAGCCCAATAGCAATACTGTTATGAACACATAAGATGAGGCTAAGTGAAACAACCTCCATTTTATGGAAACAACTGTTATATCACTGCTGTAATTACTTTCAACATGCCATGTGTAACTGCAGCGTCTACTGTTGATGATGCTCTTGTATCCCCTTCCTGCGGTTGTACCTGCACTATCAGTTTATCTTATTTGAGTACTTTGGAAACTGTATATACTGGTATTAGAATTAGGAAAGTGAAAGGGAATACCAAAACCGAGAGACACAGGATAAAAAGACAAACGACTACAAAGGCAATGCTTTCAAAACTGTTTGGTGTAAGCCAAGTGAACAACTCTGGGGGGAGAGGGGCAGGGGGAGGGGAGGGTAAATGAGGGAGGAGGTAACAAACAGTATAAGAAATGTATCCAATGCCTAACATATGCAACTGTAACCTCTCTGTACATCACTTTGACAATAAATAAGAAAAAAAATGTTTTTCCTATGAGGAAAACAATACAGTCTATGTTTCTTTAGGTCTGGTTCACTTCACTTAGTAAATTTTTTTTGGAATAATTAGTACATGTTTAGGCTAGTCAAAGCCGAAGTCATAATAGCCCAATCGGTATGCCCTTATGGACACTTAAGATGATGCTAAGTGAAATGAGCTCCATGTTATGGAAACAAGTGGTATATCATTATTGTAATTATTTTCAACATGCGATATGAATCCGTACCCTTTTTATTTTCTCTCGTATTCCCTTCCTGTGGTTTTACCCCCACTATCACTGTATCTCATCTGAGCACCCTGGATACTCTATATACGTGTATTAGAGCTAGGGAAGAGAAAGTAAATATCAAAATCAATAGACAAAGGATAAAAATACAAACAACTCCAAACCCAATACTCACAAAACCATTTGGTGTAAACCAACCGTACAACTCGTGGGTGGAAGGGGAAGCAGGAGGGAAGAGGTAGGCATGTGGAGGGGAGGAGGAGTTAACATGTTGGACAAGAAATGTACTCACTGCATTATATATGAAATTGTAACCCCTCTGTACTTCACTTTGACAATAAAGGAGAAAAAAGACAATAAATATTTTTGAAAGATTCTGAAACACCTAACATTTTTTAGAGTTATGACATATAATGCTTAAGATTCTCATGTTAAAAACTAACATTTAGAATCAACACTCTCTTTCTCTGGCAATAGGAAAACTACCAACACATACACTGTTTGTGAATAAAGGTAAACATTTCCCTCAAAGAACTGCTAATCACCATACATTTCCTTTCTTCCTTCCTGTTATTTACTTCAGCCATTCTCTGGCCATAATCTGAGTGAAACCAGCCAAAAGGTACAGACACTGAGGCAGGAAGGGACAGATAGCATGAACACACCAAGGTGGCTGAGGCCTGAGCTATTTTGGATACTATAACCTCAACATTAGGCACAGGTAGTGAGAGAGGAAGAGAGAGATCAGGAAAAGTAGAAGCCAAATGGCTGCTAGGTATAAAAATCTAGAGAAGTGTGGACTTAAGACAGTTGTCAGAAGCTGCAACACAAAAATGAATAAGATGGAAATTAGATGGGATGTTCAAGGAAATAACCAAACGAGAACATACAACAAAATAAGTCAAAGCTAGGACAGCGAAAAGAGTAGTGCAAAATTTGGGAGGTGGACAACCTATCCTGCGTTTATTAAAAAAAATGGCTTCTGCACAAGCACAAACATCTCTCCAGCCTTCCTTCTCTCTCTACACATAGAATAAGCATTCCCTCCTCTGCAGCCTTTGCAAACAAGAGACACGCGATATTTTTGTTAGATAATGAAACAAATACCAGTGATGAGCCAAAAACTTAAATAGAGTAAAAGAGTTGGGACAGCACTGTGTTCACTCTATGAGAAATATCCAACAGGAATGTGCAGTGTCTTTATTCAACCACAGTTGTTTATTCGAATCACAAAGTCTAATGATTAAAGCATGTCTTCAACCCTCGCATATCTTGCTATTCTATTTATTCTTGTGTTATACATTTACAATGACCACTCTTAGGAATCTAGAAAGTTCGAGGAAGAACTGGGGTAGGGGGGTGGTGCTTATGATTACTTCCCAAAGCATAAGGGTGAAAAACAGCAGCTCATCAAGTGGGGGCAAGGGGAGAGCGGGAGACAAATGAAGGGGAAGGGGGGGAATGTAGTCAAGAATTCACTGTACATACTACAAAAGTAAGAAAATGGAAAGGGTGGGCAGAGGAAGGAGGGGCAAGAATGTTGAAAGGGGTGAGGTGGGTTAAGATCTGCCATATTCATAAACTGCTTTGTCAAATGGCAACTCCTTTGCACAAATACTTAAAGATAGTTTTTGTAAGAACTCAGAAGCTCTTCCCTTCACAGTAGTAGGAAAAATTAATAGTTCCTACGCACAGGGACTAGAGTCTTTCAGGTCATTTGTGTTTTGGTGGGGTTTTGGTTTTTGAGCCAGCACTGAAAATTGAACTCAGAGACTGGGCTATGTCCCTTAGCTTTGTCACTCCATGCTGGCATGCGACCCCTTGAGAAATAGCACCATTTCTGGTACTTTGGTGGTTCATGGAGGATGGATGTCATGGATTTCCCTGCCCAGGGCGGGTTTCAAAGCACAATCCTCCAATCTCATGAGGATCTGTGATTACAGGCCTGAGCCACAGGCTCCAGTTTCTAATGAGCTTTGTTCATCAAAAAAGGGATAGTATAATTTTAAGGTTCACAGACATTAGTGCTACCTTTGGATCCTATTATATAAAGCCCCAAAGACCTGTCTTTTAAATAACTAATCAAATAAAAAATAAACAATTGCCTTCTAATTAAATAATCATAAGATAGGAAAATGGAGACAAAATAATCATTACTAATATAAACATAAAAATGAAAAAAAGCTTACCAAAGAGTTGATTCCTACATAGTTTAAGACTATAGGGAAAGTAAGCTGGAAGCCAGTGGCTGTAGCCAGTAATCCTAGCTATTCAGGAGGCTGAGATCTGAGGATTGAGGTTCTAAGCCAGCCTGGGCAGGAAAAATCTGTGAGACTCTTCTCTTCAATTAACCACCAAAAAGCTGGAAGTGGAGCTATTGCTCAAGTGACAGAGTGCTAGCCTTAAGCAAAAAAAGCTCAGGAACTGTGTCCAAGCCTGAGTTCAAACCCCGGGAACAGCAAAAATATAGGTAGATAGATAGATAGATAGATAGATAGATAGATAGATAGATAGATAGAGTTTGTGTTGCAATGGAAAACCATGCACTCTACATCACTCTCTTCCTAATTCATTCCACTACTATGTAACAGGATAAATAGCAGAGAATAGCAAAGGAAAATAAATATTTGTTAATTGGCGATGTCTTTCTTGCTATAGTCATATAGTTTCTTTCGAAGTGCAATTGACTTCTCTTTCTCACTTGGAAAAGTCCACTTTGACTCTATTTACATATTCCATTTCAATTACTTCTGAACTAAACAAACAGAAAAACCAATGTTTCAGTCTTAAAATTCTTCTTTGAACCATTATGGAATCGTAATAGATACTTCTTCGGTAATTAAAGTAACACATATCATTGGCCTCTGTATACTTCCATGCCATCATAACTGGTCATGATTTCACTTAAGAAAATGATCCCTTAATAGAAACAACATGTCACTTTATGGGACGTGGGAGGAGTTTTGCTATGGGTCATGAACATCCCTCTGCTCCACAATAGATTGAATACTAAGTGCAGGCCCTGGAAAGGCAGGGCCCTGCCACCTGAGTCCCATATGCGTAAGTTCCAAGCTGAGGGAAAGTCAGGTCAAACAACACCAATGCAATGGAAGGAAACCAGAGTTTAGATTCCTGCTACAGAATTGCAAAGCAGAGTACAGGAGAGGGGCCTGACTAGAATGAGGGTTGTTTGGGACAGTGCACCTTCTAGTTTGTTCTTCTATATATGGATGGCCACAACATGAAGCCCACTGAGGTAATGTGTGCTCCATGAAAGCCTGGTGGAGTCGCATTTCTACATCTACTCTTAAGTTTCCTGTATTTATTCTTAAGTTTCAACCATTCTTAATCTTCTCATCATATCCCATAAATGTGAAAGCAGTGTGAAGCTTTAAAATGCTAGTTGCACATGATTACAATTAAACAATGTGGAGACTCCTAAGAAATGGGAAATGATGAGGAAGGGATACATGAAGCGTGTAGGAATTCTTTGAGACTGATTATAAAATTCTTTTTTCTGGGATTTCTGCTTCAAGACTGATGGTAGAAGCAAAGGTTTTCCTGCTTTAAAAAAAAGGTGTAAAAGAATAAAATGTCCTAGACTTCTTAATCCAAAGATACCTTGTGTTATAACAATTAGACATTTTCATATTCATAAAATGGTAACATAAATTTTATTACCACACCAGCACTTCATTTATTCCTAGCCTGATTTCCAGACTAATCTCAATATTCAAGAAAATATCTCAAAATTAGCTGAAATTTAGGGCATTGAATAACGTTGCACAGAAGAAAAGCATATACAAGAACATAAAAAGCTATGGTTTCTTCACTGATGTAATTTCACAATGTTAGAGTTTTTCTTTTATTAAAAACTACCAGTTGCAAAGACATGACTGGAAAGTTCAGGCACACGGGTCCGCCTTCCTGCCTCAGGTACAAGGCAACTACCAGACAATCTGCAGGGTTAGGAGATAAAGTCACAGATACAGTGTGTGTGGCTAAATATTTTTAATAGATTATAATACCTCTGTTTGGCTCAAATAAATTATCCAGCCTTATTTGGTCCACTTTCCCATTTCATGGTTGGCTGATCATTGACTTCTCTCAGAAAGCAAAGCAATGAAGAAAAGGGGAAAAAAGAAGAAAGATGAAAAAAGGAGGAGGAAGGAAGGAAGGGGGCCTGAGGAGGAGGACAAAGGACAGAGGAGAAAAAGTCAGGAAGTCAGGTACTGGTGGCCTATGCCTACAATCCTAGCTACTCAGAAATGAGATCTGAGGATCACAGTTCAAAGCAAGCCTGGGCAGAAAAAGTCCACAAGACACTTAGCTCCAACCAACAGATAGTTCAGAGTAGAGCTGAGTGCCAGCCTTGAGCAAAAGCTCAGTGCCCAGGCCCTGAGTTCAAGCCCCAGGTCTGTCAAAACAAAAAGTCATTTTTATGTTCCAGACTTCCTTGAAGCCCATAGTTGGAAACGATATATGGAAGGGAAAACAATCACTCACCAAAGCTCAATAGCTTGTAGAGCTGCTGTGTCATTCTATTGCATGTCCTACCAGACACGTATAAAATGTGCTTTGCTTGGCCAAAGAGCTATCCACAACTCCCTGCTCAAACACCTGATGACAGTGGACATTCATTTCAATGGGAACAAGTTAGTCTTTCAATTTTCCTTCTGTTGTACTCGTTACAATGTGGCCAGATTTACACTCTCTCTGTGAAATGCATTGGATTTCTCAGTCAATATTGGCTACAATATTAGTAATTTCTCAAGATCTTGCCTGTTATTTAAATGCAGACACAAAACTCACAGACTCCTCATGGTGTCCATTTCAGTTTCAACATAGAACCATCATCATTTTACCAAAGACCAACTTTCTTACAGCATAGTTTCTATAAATAATGCACAAAAAAATACTCTGCATATGCAAATTCAACCAATTACAGATTGTACATCTTTAAGGGAAAAGCAGTGCATCTGTACTAAAACACATTCACACTGTTTTCTTGTCATAATGCCCTATAACATGGTATAAAATCTAGCTACACATTATTTCAATTATATTACTTACTGTAAGCAATCTAGAGAAGACAAAGTATATGAAGGATGTTTGTAGTTTATATGCAAGTATTATACTCTTTTATATCAAAAGAACTTCATTAGCCACATGGGTTGTAGAGCCAACCCACTTCAGATACTAAGGGACATTGTAATTTGGGGGAAAGTTATGTTGCAGATACTATTTGGCCAGCTAAACATTAACTGCTCAACAAAACTCTAGTGTTAACAATAACTATATTAAAAAGTTAATGGCAGCAGCAACTTGTTGACAAGACTCTATGTGCGTATGTGTGAAGAATAAAAGCTCAAAGGAGCAAGGTGCCAGTGGCTCATGTCTGTAATCCTCAAGAGAATGATTTCTGAGAATCAAGGTTCAAAGAAAGCATGCACCAGAAAGTCTCTTATCTACAATTAATCACCAAAAAATCAGGAAACAGAGCTGTGGTTCAAGTGGTAGACCACTATCCTTGAGTGCAAAGGCTAAGGGATAGCACTCAGGACCTCAGTACAAGCCCTGGTGCTGGCAACAAAAAGTATAAAAGCACAAAGAAAAATGAAAAAATGCACAGAAACATGTCAAAAACTGGGATGACTTAAAGGCTTAAAAAAATCTCAGACTTTAAGGCAGACGGATGGGGTGAGAGATGTTGATGTTTGTGATGTATGATATCACAGTGTGCATTTCCCCAACTTCCTAGTGCGAACTGATTAAGGAATGGGTTCCTCAAGTTCAGTGAGGAACACTGAGCTCTTTGGGAAGAAAAGGGAGAAGGAAGAGGAGGAAAAGAGGTGAGAAAAGTGGGAGAAGAGGCGAGAGGAACCGATAACAAAGAAGACTATCTAGACATATATTCTGACTCCCAGTTATACCATAATGTACAAGCTAGAGCTTGATACAATTTACTCAATTAGAGTAAATATGATCATTGTATTTTATAACGTGTGAATATATTTTAAATACAAGAATTAAAGCTTCATGTCCATAATGAAGAACAGAATGCCTATAAATTGAAATTATAATTTTTTTTTTTTACATTTTAGGTGTCAAAGCCTATAAGTATGCCCTTATAACAAAAACTGCATGAATCTAGTGATCAATGTAAGGAACACATTATGAAGGGAAATGAATACATTTCAACTACCATTCATGAAGAGAATAAGGCCTTCAACTGAAGAGGCAGTGACATCTCTGGATGCAATGACGTCAGAAGTGTCATTGCAATTCCAAATTATCCTGTACTCATATAAATTCCAAATTTTGAGGGGAAGAAGTTCCACAGTAAGTTGAATGACAGTATTAATTCCACTTATTCTAGCTGTTGGAATACTAGCCCAAAGTTCATGGCTGTGGCTGTATCTACTATACACAAGTGCAACATTGACTGCATTTCAGGTATCTTAGAGCTGATGGGTTGGAGAAACTATTTGCTTTCTCTACTGATTTTGTCCATCACCAAAGAAGACAAGGGATAGCTCGCAATTCAATTGGGAAGAAACTGGTGGAGCAGTGAACTCCTATTTAGCTCAGTTCCTCCTATCTCCACGTAAGAATCACCATTGTTAACACAAATTGGGGAGGGATGGGGGCATTGTGAAATTCCATGGCACTTTAAACCACCCCACCAAACTTCACCCATCTTGGCAAGCCAGGTTAGGTAGCAATGCTTCTAGGTGTAGCCAGTCATATCCTGGGTTTCAGGTTTCAGCCTGCAGCTCAGTCATCCATAAACAGTTTTCACATTCTCCACTTCCACCAAACCACCCCAGAGAGTCTCTAACGTGGTAAGGAGGGCACCCAAACAGTTTTTCATGATAGGTCTTGGATGGCTTCCATGTGGGTCATGTCACAGAGTTGATTTTACACCCTTAAAAAGCAATCAGAAGCAGAGCACACTGTGGCCTTGAAAGAATGCTTGCTCCCACACATCGAATAAGCTACAGTGAATTGAAACTCCATGTAGTATTGGTATCCTTTTACATAATTACCAACGGAATTACTACAGTGAGAAAGGGAAAGGAAGCCGGACATCGTGGCACACTTCTGTTTCCCAGATACTGGGGAACAGAGGTAGGGAGGAGCACAGTCTTGAGACCACCTGATCAAATGAAAAGCAGGGGAGGGAGGGGAGGAGGAGTTAAAGGGGAAGAAGAGTGAAAAGGGCAGAGGAAAAGGGAGAAAGGTGGAAGAGATAGAGGAAGGGGAGGGCTGGCCAGCCCAAAAGACTATCCAAAGATAACTCAAAAGCCAAAAAAAAAAAAAAAAAAGGAACTGGAGGAGTGGCTTAAATGAAGCAAGGAAAAGGCCTCAAGTTCCAAGCCAAGCATCACAGAGCAAGAATTGGAAGAATTAGCTTCTTCATTTGTAAACAAGGCAGACAAAAGAGAAGAAACAAGAACACCCCTTCAAAAGGCAACTTGTCCTTGTCCACTCTCAGCAGAAAAGTCACTGAGCATGTCATGTCCAGCCTTTTGGATTCAGTAGGCCTGAGAAAGACTTACTGGGGATATTCGTGGGGGCACCCTCATCACTGTGCCCTGATCTGTGTCACAGGAAGTGGAGAATATCTGCCATTTTCATTTCCATAACATTCACCATCTCAAGTTGCTTATTCAAGTTTCTTAAGGTAAAACTGTTTCTGTTCTCTGTATCATTGAAAATGTATACAGCAAGACATGGAGTTTTATATGCTCAAATCCACTGGATTAGCAAAGGAACACAAAGGCTCTGACACCAGGGGGAAGAGTGCTCTATCTCAAAGCAAGCATGAACATTTATGTCCATCACCATACTGGGGCGTCCTCAATCCATCACCAGGATCTGTACTGCTCCCACTTGGGAATGAGGGGTACTTGCGCTTGTTGGCATTTACTCCCACTTTGTAAATAGTCATTTCATAAGTATATAGGATAGCTTAAGAAGTATCTACTTTCTGTGTATGCTCATACTAGGGCTTGACCTCAGGGCCTGGGCATTGCCCCTTAACTTTTTCGCTCATGGCTGGCTTTCTATCATTTGAGCCACAGCTCTACTTTGGCTTTTTGGTGGCTATTGAAGGTGAGAGACTCATGGAAGTTCCTGCCTAGGCTGGCTTTGAATCCCAACCTTCAGATTGCAATCTCCTAAGAAGCTAGAATTATAACTGAGCCACCACCAGATGGCTTCTAGTCTCACTTTTTACCTGTAGCTGTTAAACACTCCACACAAGAAGTTCTCAACTTTATTCTCACTATTCATAGAGTAGAGTAGACTATCATCATATAGAACAGGCTGTCCATTCTATATTAAAAATCATGTTTAGAAAGTGGCTCAGGGAGTAGAGCTGAAGAGCTCAGGGACAGAGCCCGGGCCCAGAGTTCAAGCACCATGACCAAGAAAAAAAATATCATGTTTCTTTCATTTGGAATATCAGCAGATCAGCTACCAGTGTACCTTTATCTACCTATCCATCAATTCTTAGAACTTCAAAAGGCAACCAACAAACTTTGTATCCATTCCTACAGATTTTCTCAGGAGCCATATTTTCTTCTATTATGAATTTCTGAAACATAAGTATAGTTTTCTTTCTCTACCACCAAACCATTTAAACAACTTCCCATATTGTAAACATTTCAGAGATTTAGGTTATATGCTCCAAAATGTACTCCTCTTGATTTTGCTTATGCCACATGAAAGTCCTTTTCAAATTAACATTTGGTGTCATCTTCATGGAACTAGAAACTCCATGAGGATACAGGGCAAGTCTGCCTCATTTGCCCCCCCCCAAAAAAAAATCCCAAAATCTGGTACTGTTTAGAATTTATGCTAGGTAGAGAATTGACTAAGATGCTAAGTCGTTATTGCCCAGCTCTTACTTACAATGATATGACCAGTTTGTAAAAAGCCATATGTGGAAATGATTTGCACAAGATTGTGTAACATGTTAATGAAAAAGCCAAGGTGGCTTTCTTAATTTCCTATTTTTCATGGATGACACCACAGAGGTTTTTATACCTGTTTGCATTTCCTTAGCCTCAGGTCCTCAGCTCCTCCCACTATCCCCCAGATCCACCCATACCTAATGAGCCACTCCTACTCACTACCTGTCTACTTCCCCTTTACCCCCAGAGAGAGAAGCTGCCACCTGGATAAGGTGCAGACACCATGTAGCTCCCTCTCCCATGGGAACTATGGCCCCACTAATAAACCTCCTTTTGAACCTTCTTCTCCTGTCTGTGATGATCTCTGCATGGTCCTCTGGGATGGCCGGGACATATCTTTTCAACACCTAATAGGCTGAGGAGGCCAATGGTACTGATGAATGAGTTCTTATCACTTGAATGGTGTATCCATTCCCATCGTTCTTCATTGGCTGGACAGAGAAACCTTTCTGTAAATATGCCTGCTTTATGCATACTTCATGGAAGATCCAAAGAACACAACCTGAAGTAGAATTCTGTACCCATAGTGAAGAGCCAAGTTACTTTCTTAGAGACAGTCAGGTATGACAGGGATCAAGCCACAAATAGCAGCTGTTATTTCCTTGTCTCTGCCATTGCTAATGCAAATCTGCTAAACATAGCTTTGATGAATTATTTGGGGTTCTTAAAAGCAAATTTTCTTTTGGTATTCTAGAGTGTTTCTTGATCTTACAAAAAAGGTACATATACCTTTCTACTGAGGACAAAGATGATATAATAATGACTGTCCAACTTTATGTTATAAATATCACTGTATAAATAAATCTGATTTGAATAGGTCTACGAGTCAGATGGAGAAGACACTCATTTTGGTAAACATCTCATATTGAAGCTGTAAAGACACTCTTTACTAAGTCCTTGCCCAATAAATCCAAGTCTTTCTACCCGGTATACTTTAGTCTAAATGGTCTGTTTCCCCTGTCATTTTGGTGAACACTTTGGAGACAAAACTAGGTATCATGAAAAACCCCAAATTCCACTGCTACAACACCAAGAGATACTGACATGCAAGATTATCTTTATAAATGATGTACAGATGTTTAACTAACCGCCATGTACATTAGCTTTAGGTTCTGAGCAACTTTTGCAACATTTCCCACTTGTTCCTCTGTGGAGCAGAGGAAGGAATGTAAGAAAAAGACTAGTGAACTGTGGGTGCAGGTTTAGTGGTATGAGAATTTGCCTAGTCTTTCTGAGAACCTTACCAAAAAAAAAAAAAACCAACACAAAAAACAGAAGTAATACTTAAGCTCTAAACACTAATATGCCAAACAATTTACATAAATCATACAAAGGAGAAGGAATTTCTAGTCTTTTTATTCCCTGGTGAAAAAATGAAGTGCATTCATTTGATCACAGTCACACCATTATTTAGTATTAGATCTAGGATTCCAGCTCTAAGATTGCAGTCTAGACATATCCAGCTCATTATGGATTCCTTATTAGGCTTCTAGCTCTGGAGTCCCACTGCCCAGGGGACAAATGCTAAGATTGCTAGCACTTAAAACTCTCCTAGTTATAGAAAGTAAATCACAAAGAGCCTCTCCTACTGTGAGAAGCCAATCGATAAATCGTCCTCAAAGCCTTCCCACAGAGGCTACCTGGGAAAACCCCAGTAAGACCTGAGTTCTAGCAGAAGCCATCAGTGAGTACAAACAACACAAATTTGCTTCTTTGCTACCGACCCTTGGCTCTGAGACTCAGCCTAGCATCAAGAGTGTCAACTTGAATGGATGGACATGTGTCCACAGGAACTGAGTTGAGGTCACACTTGTCTCACTCTGTCCTGCAAACAGATGTCTGGGTGACAAGTCTTAGTCACACATGGCGAACAGAGGTTCCAGCCAAATCAGGTGGGAAGTGCCATATCTTCTTTCTAAGCCTTAGCGGGGAAGCTGGCAAACATTGTATCTCCCATGCCTTACGCTGCTTTGCTACTATGGGACTTCCTAAACAAATTAAAACTGATAATGGTCCAAGATATGTTGGACAAACTTTTCAAACATTTTGCAAATCTTACCAAATTGTTCACTCTACAGGAATCCCCTATAATCCTCATGGTCAAGGAATTGTCAAACGGGCCAACGGTTTGTTAAAACACCAAATTTCTAAATTAAAAGTGGGGGGAACTATACCCCTTCTCTCCTGTTAATATACTTTCTCATACTTTATTCATACAAAATTTTTTAAATTTGGATTTCAATGGCCATTCTGCAGCACAGCGGTTCTGGGAAAAGAGAGAGCAAATTGGATTTCAATGGCCATTCCGCAGCACAGCGGTTCTGGGAAAAGAGAGAGCAAAGAGCTTTTGCCCAAGTTAAGTGAAAAGATCCTTTAACAAGTGCTTGGCACAGGCCCGATCCGGTACTGACATGGGGTTGAGGACATGTCTGTGTTTTTCCACAGGATGAAAATGATGCCCGCTGGCTACCTGAGCGTTGTGTTCGGATTGTGGAAACTCATCAGAATGGTACAAGCGCTGACCCACTGGGCTTATGTGCCAGATCCACAGATTGTGCACCCTGCGAGCTGGGAGGGAGCTGAGGTGTTTGTCCATGTCAACAGATCAGCGTACGGTACAGCTCCAGACCCTTTTGTCCAGCACGTTAAGATGGGAGATTTTGCAGCTTCTGGCATTGGAACCCCTTTATGTTTTACAACTGACTCCAACAGTTATATTCCAGGCTGTACTGTGATGCAATCCATAAAATATAGAATTTGGATTCCTGATAATAGTCAAGTATATAATATACAAATGGCTTCATTGCCTACTGGGTTTCCTGTACATGCCAATTCTACCTCGTCCTTCATGATACCTCGCTGCATCAACTCCTCTCAAATTGTAGAATCCACGGGAGAACTGGACCCCGTAAAGTGTAGACACGATCACCCTTTTATAACCAATATTTCAGGAACTAATTCTCAGCTGATGGACTGGTCTGGAGCTAATCTCACCAATAAGTTCAACCCAGGTCTGTGGTGGATGAATGGACGCCCTCAACACCATGTCTGGATGTTAGTGGCTGCTCTGAATAATATCTCCTGGCCCACTTCTACTTCTTTAAAAAAAATATTATGAGTTGTGTAACACCCCCTTATGCTATTATGTATGGACCTTTTAATATTTCTATAGGAGCCATGTACTTTGATGTTACCTGCACTAACTGTTCTTTTACAAATTGCTTGTATAGTGGTCTTACTGATTCTGTAATTATTATTAAGCAACCACCATTTGTTATGCTTCCTGTAAACTTATCTGAAGCTTGGTATAAAGAAACAGGTATTCAAGTGTTAAAACATTTAAAAGAACTTATGCGCCCTAGACGATTTGTAGGGCTATTATTAGCAGGAATTTTAGCCTTTATTGCTTTAGCTGCCTCTGCTGCAGTGGCTACTGTGGCTTTAACACAAAATGTGCAGACAGCTCACCATGTTAATCAGCTTGCTCATAATACCACGCAAGCCCTGCACTTTCAAGGCAGGATTGATGATAAGGTAGAACAAAATTAGAAGCATTATATGAATCTGTGTTGTCACTGGGAGAACAAATTCGTGCCTTACAAACTTTGCAATGGGTACGCTGTCATGCTGTGTTTGACTTTTTTCCTGTGACCCTCCATAAGTATAATGGGTCGAGCTATCCTTGGGAACAAGTTGTAGCACATCTAAATGGTATTTGGCACCATAATAACTTGTCCTTAGATCTCTTTCAACTCCATAGACAAATAGCCGGACTAGAACAGGCCCCGCCCTTGGACTTTAAAGTGGCAGAAACAGCAAAAGAACTGTTTGAACAACTTCAACAGTATGTCCCTTCCTTATCTAATGTTAAGGGGCTGCTAATGACATTGCTCGGCCCAGGGATACTTTTGCTGATGGCTTGCCTATGTCTTCCTTGCATTGTACGCATATTGCAAAACTCTTTCATGAGTTTAGCCAGCCAGCTCCATAAGGTCAAGCTCCAAGTAAATGAATTTCCCCCGAGAGGAACCGCAGCCAGAGACGGGTATGAGGCAGTGCCAGCCTAGACCGACCTAAGACAGGGCCTTCAGCACTGCTCTGAAGTTGTTCCCTAAGACGGGTAAGGAAGGCTGAGGTACTCACCCCACCTAAGACAGGCGGGTTCGCTTCTTTTAATAAAAAGACGGGGGAACTGTCGGGAGCCGAGATAGCAGCTAAGCTCATCCTGACCTGTGGCTGTGCCGATGTCGCCAAGATGTCGGGAGCCAAACTTGCACCTAGGTTCATTATCACCTCTGGCTGTGCTGTTACCGCCAGGATATGCTAAAGGCAAAGTCCACAGCCACTGTCCGGAATTGCTTTGTTACCTTGTGTTTACTGTAATCAAATGTTGTAAACTTCAAAGCCTCTTTGTGTTCTGGAATTTTAACAACCCTATGCTATTCCCTGGTTCCAAAACTGCATATAAGCTGGAAGTTAAGAATAAACTGTTGCTGCAGTCTTGAGGTTCAACCTTGCGGCTGCAGACCTCCCGTACCCCATCTTTGTCTCTTGTCTTTTTTCTCTTGCCTTATTTTTCCTTTTCCGTATCCCTGCCGCCCCTCAGTCAGGATTCTTGTCCCCCTGCTGGCTGGCCCGGCAGGAGGGATGTGCGGCTCTACACATCCTGTGCATCCCCGAAGGCCTGTGAGAACTAGTGAGAACTTACAGCAAACCCCCAAGGGGCCCTGTGCCCTTTTGGCTATGGCAACTCCAGTTGGAACACTGGCTCAAGTCAGCAGGAGGCGACTAGTACCTGGCCATGTCACAGAGCTCCAAACCATATGGGCACTGCCCAGAGGCTTCCCAGCACCCCAGATGCAAATGCACTGTTAGTGAGGCACCAGGAGGCCCTGCTGGCCTGTGAGCACCAACTGCCTACCTATAAGCAGCCTCACTACCCCTCCCTTAAGGCTGTTCCTGTTGGAATGCAAATGAAAGCACACATCAACAAAGTGGGCAAGGAATGGAGAAACAAAACATCCGGCCACCCCCTGGAGGCTTTTCTGCATAGTGGGTCGCATATGTGCAGTCCTTCGTGCTCAGAAAAACACAGGGCTGCTGCCTAGCAAGCCAGGCAAGGTCTTCAGGTGGTCTTGGCCAAGGGGGCAGAGGCCGTTTCCAGACCAATCGGATGTCAGTCATAAAACCAGAAGGCAGGAAATGAGTGCCGCTTCCCTCCTACCTTTGTCACAAACCTCCTGTGCACAGAAAAGGAGCAGAGGGGCTTGGGCACAGAGCAGGCAGACAACAGATTAGATAAATGGGGATTGGTGTTCACCAGAGGACTGAGAGATCCCAGGTGTGCAGAGGGTGAGAGCAGAGGGAGATTTGGAGAAGATAAGAAGGGCTAGGCCAGGGTGAGGCAGTTGTAATTTCCCCAGAAGAAGTGAAGAGGTGCATGGGGAGGTGTGCAGCCTGTGAACCTCAAGAGGAGGAGGGGGAAATGGGGAAGCAGAGGCAGAGGCAAAGAGGCAGTGACGCAGAGGCATGTGTGAGTTGAAAGCAGTCCAGAGCAGCAAGGCAGGGACAGGAGGGCTAGGAGAGAGAACTCGGAGGGAGTTATCAGCAAAGGAGGTATGTGTGCAGGGGACAAGCCTCAGGAACAGAGCTGCAGATGGCAGGTGGTGGCTAGGAAGGCCAGGTTGGGCGCCCCACCACCCTGGGACCAAGTAGAAGGGAGTAGAGGCAAGGGATTCTGGGGCACAGGCCTGCCCCATTCTCTGCGCGCAGCGCTGGGCTTTAGGGTGTAGACCTGAGGGGTAACGAATGCCATCCTTGGTTGGGGCACTACTGGGGCGTAATCATGTGGTCCTGTTACATTGACATTTCTGCCTTGATTGCTTTCCCGAAGAGTTTGTTGCTACCCAGGTCTCCGAAGCTGCATGGTTCAGGGAATGGGAGACTGGTGAGGACAGCAGGGGGAGACCCAAGTGCCAATGGACTGTCCAGTAAGCAGCGCTGGGCTCCTTAGCCACACCCACCACGAGAACAACACCCTGGACTTGAGCAAGTAGGACACAGTCCTCGAAAACCCCTTAGCACCTTCCAAGCCACTGTGTACTGGGTGCGCTCACGTGTGCGTGTGTGTGCCCCTGCTTGCCTACATGCGTGTGTTCCTGATGCTGTACAAGAGTGTGCTTCCTAAGCCTAAGTCTGCCTATGTGCAAATAGGTATGTGGATGTAGATCCAAGAGGACCCGGCACAGTGTGTTATAGTGAGCATGTGGGGGTGGCGGGGAGGAAGAGAGAGAAAGAGAGAGAGAGAGAGTCGGCTCGCCTGTGAGGAATTTTTTGTTCATGTGCGGTTGCATGAGTGTGTCAGGTATGAGGTTGGACAGAGGGAGTTCAAAGTGTTTACACGTTACTTGTTTTTTGAAGTTCCCGGAAACCAATCATATGGCGAAGGCTCCCCTCTTGTGCTGTCCTCTACACAAAGGTCTCCGTACTTGATGCCAAGCTGCCTCTGCTCTTGGAGATCTGCATGACAGTGATGATGCTGCCTATGAATATCATTGCTGGGTGCTAGTGTGCCTTGGTCACGGCAGGGAAGGGTCAGATATCCCTTTCCCTGGTGTCTTAGCAGAGCTTCCTGAAGGAGCCTAAAACTTATGGCTGTGAGCCACGGGCACCAGGATTGCCAGCTCCTGCCTCTAGCCAGTATAATCCTTGGCTGCTCAATAGCAGGAAGTAGGAGGCAGGGATCTGGGCCAGAGAGGCCAAGGCAAGCGGGAAGACAAGAGTTAAGCAGACACTAGCGCAGAAAGGAGAAGCCCAGATTCGCTGACCTGCTAATCTTGTATCTCCCTTATGCTCTGAGCAAGAGAGATGAGGTTGATTGTGAGAGAGGTGGCGGATCCATACACCAGCCACTTCCAGGACTGGCAAGGGCAGAGGCGGTGGGGAGGTGTGTCACACGGGTTCAACCAGGATGTGGGAAGATGGAGCAGGAGGGGAGGTGGAAAGTGTATTTGCCTAGGACCCTGGCCCAAGCCGTTCCCAGCAGAATGGTCAGGGGAGGGATGTGCGGCTCTACACATCCTGTGCATCCCCGAAGGCCTGTGAGAACTAGTGAGAACTTACAGCAAACCCCCAAGGGGCCCTGTGCCCTTTTTGCTATGGCAACTCCAGTTGGAACACTGGCTCAAGTCAGCAGGAGGCGCCTAGTACCTGGCCATGTCACAGAGCTCCAAACCATATGGGCACTGCCCAGAGGCTTCCCAGCACCCCAGGTGCAAATGCACTGTTAGTGAGGCACCAGGAGGCCCTGCTGGCCTGTGAGCACCAACTGCCTACCTCTAAGCAGCCTCACTACCCCTCCCTTAAGGCTGTTCCTGTTGGAATGCAAATGAAAGCACACATCAACAAAGTGGGCAAGGAATGGAGAAACAAAACATCCGGCCACCCCCTGGAGGCTTTTCTGCATAGTGGGTCGCATATGTGCAGTCCTTCGTGCTCAGAAAAACACAGGGCTGCTGCCTAGCAAGCCAGGCAAGGTCTTCAGGTGGTCTTGGCCAAGGGGGCAGAGGCCGTTTCCAGACCAATCGGATGTCAGTCATAAAACCAGAAGGCAGGAAAGGAGTGCCGCTTCCCTCCTACCTTTGTCACAAACCTCCTGTGCACAGAAAAGGAGCAGAGGGGCTTGGGCACAGAGCAGGCAGACAACAGATTAGATAAATGGGGATTGGTGTTCACCAGAGGACTGAGAGATCCCAGGTGTGCAGAGGGTGAGAGCAGAGGGAGATTTGGGGAAGATAAGAAGGGCTAGGCCAGGGTGAGGCAGTTGTAATTTCCCCAGAAGAAGTGAAGAGGTCCATGGGGAGGTGTGCAGCCTGTGAACCTCAAGAGGAGGAGGGGGAAATTGGGAAGCAGAGGCAGAGGCAAAGAGGCAGTGACGCAGAGGCATGTGTGAGTTGAAAGCAGTCCAGAGCAGCAAGGCAGGGACAGGAGGGCAAGGAGAGAGAACTCGGAGGGAGTTATCAGCAAAGGAGGTATGTGTGCAGGGGACAAGCCTCAGGAACTCAGCTGCAGATGGCAGGTGGTGGCTAGGAAGGCCAGGTTGGGCGCCCCACCACCCTGGGACCAAGTAGAAGGGAGAAGAGGCAAGGGATTCTGGGACACAGGCCTGCCCCATGCTCTGCGCGCAGCGCTGGGCTTTAGGGTGTAGACCTGAGGGGTAACGAATGCCATCCTTGGTTGGGGCACTACTGGGGCGTAATCATGTGGTCCTGTTACATTGACATTTCTGCCTTGATTGCTTTCCCGAAGAGTTTGTTGCTACCCAGGTCTCCGAAGCTGCATGGTTCAGGGAATGGGAGACTGGTGAGGACAGCAGGGGGAGGCCCAAGTGCCAATGGACTGTCCAGTAAGCAGCGCTGGGCTCCTTAGCCACGCCCACCACGAGAACAACACCCTGGACTTGAGCAAGTAGGACACAGTCCTCGAAAACCCCTTAGCACCTTCCAGGCCACTGTGTACTGGGTGCGCTCACGTGTGCGTGTGTCTGCCCCTGCTTGCCTACATGCGTGTGTTCCTGATGCTGTACAAGAGTGTGCTTTCTAAGCCTAAGTCTGCATATGTGCAAATAGGTATGTGGATGTAGATCCAGGAGGACCCGGCACAGTGTGTTATAGTGAGCATGTGGGGGTGGCGGGGAGGAAGAGAGAGAAAGAGAGAGAGACAGAGTCGGCTCGCCTGTGAGGAATTTTTTGTTCATGTGCGGTTGCATGAGTGTGTCAGGTATGAGGTTGGACAGAGGGAGTTCAAAGTGTTTACACGTTACTTGTTTTTGGAAGTTCCCGGAAACCAATCATATGGCGAAGGCTCCCCTCTTGTGCTGTCCGCTACACAAAGGTCTCCGTACTTGATGCCAAGCTGCCTCTGCTCTTGGAGATCTGCATGACAGTGATGATGCTGCCTATGAATATCATTGCTGGGTGCTAGTGTGCCTTGGTCACGGCAGGGAAGGGTCAGATATCCCTTTCCCTGGTGTCTTAGCAGAGCTTCCTGAAGGAGCCTAAAACATATGTCTGTGAGCCACGGGCACCAGGATTGCCAGCTCCTGCCTCTAGCCAGTATAATCCTTGGCTGCTCAATAGCAGGAAGTAGCAGGCAGGGATCTGGGCCAGAGAGGCCAAGGCAAGCGGGAAGACAAGAGTTAAGCAGACACTAGCGCAGAAAGGAGATGCCCAGATTCGCTGACCTGCTAACCTTGTATCTCCCTTATGCTCTGAGCAAGAGAGATGAGGTTGATTGTGAGAGAGGTGGCGGATCCATACACCAGCCACTTCCAGGACTGGCAAGGGCAGAGGCGGTGGGGAGGTGTGTCACACGGGTTCAACCAGGATGTGGGAAGATGGAGCAGGAGGGGAGGTGGAAAGTGTATTTGCCTAGGACCCTGGCCCAAGCCGTTCCCAGCAGAATGGTCAGGGGAGGGATGTGCGGCTCTACACATCCTGTGCATCCCCGAAGGCCTGTGAGAACTAGTGAGAACTTACAGCAAACCCCCAAGGGGCCCTGTGCCCTTTTGGCTATGGCAACTCCAGTTGGAACACTGGCTCAAGTCAGCAGGAGGCGCCTAGTACCTGGCCATGTCACAGAGCTCCAAACCATATGGGCACTGCCCAGAGGCTTCCCAGCACCCCAGGTGCAAATGCACTGTTAGTGAGGCACCAGGAGGCCCTGCTGGCCTGTGAGCACCAACTGCCTACCTCTAAGCAGCCTCACTACCCCTCCCTTAAGGCTGTTCCTGTTGGAATGCAAATGAAAGCACACATCAACAAAGTGGGCAAGGAATGGAGAAACAAAACATCCGGCCACCCCCTGGAGGCTTTTCTGCATAGTGGGTCGCATATGTGCAGTCCTTCCTGCTCAGAAAAACACAGGGCTGCTGCCTAGCAAGCCAGGCAAGGTCTTCAGGTGGTCTTGGCCAAGGGGGCAGAGGCCGTTTCCAGACCAATCGGATGTCAGTCATAAAACCAGAAGGCAGGAAAGGAGTGCCGCTTCCCTCCTACCTTTGTCACAAACCTCCTGTGCACACAAAAGGAGCAGAGGGGCTTGGGCACAGAGCAGGCAGACAACAGATTAGATAAATGGGGATTGGTGTTCACCAGAGGACTGAGAGATCCCAGGTGTGCAGAGGGTGAGAGCAGAGGGAGATTTGGAGAAGATAAGAAGGGCTAGGCCAGGGTGAGGCAGTTGTAATTTCCCCAGAAGAAGTGAAGAGGTGCATGGGGAGGTGTGCAGCCTGTGAACCTCAAGAGGAGGAGGGGGAAATTGGGAAGCAGAGGCAGAGGCAAAGAGGCAGTGACGCAGAGGCATGTGTGAGTTGAAAGCAGTCCAGAGCAGCAAGGCAGGGACAGGAGGGCTAGGAGAGAGAACTCGGAGGGAGTTATCAGCAAAGGAGGTATGTGTGCAGGGGACAAGCCTCAGGAACTCAGCTGCAGATGGCAGGTGGTGGCTAGGAAGGCCAGGTTGGGCGCCCCACCACCCTGGGACCAAGTAGAAGGGAGAAGAGGCAAGGGATTCTGGGGCACAGGCCTGCCCCATTCTCTGCGCGCAGCGCTGGGCTTTAGGGTGTAGACCTGAGGGGTAACGAATGCCATCCTTGGTTGGGGCACTACTGGGGCGTAATCATGTGGTCCTGTTACATTGACATTTCTGCCTTGATTGCTTTCCCGAAGAGTTTGTTGCTACCCAGGTCTCCGAAGCTGCATGGTTCAGGGAATGGGAGACTGGTGAGGACAGCAGGGGGAGGCCCAAGTGCCAATGGACTGTCCAGTAAGCAGCGCTGGGCTCCTTAGCCACGCCCACCACGAGAACAACACCCTGGACTTGAGCAAGTAGGACACAGTCCTCGAAAACCCCTTAGCACCTTCCAAGCCACTGTGTACTGGGTGCGCTCACGTGTGCGTGTGTGTGCCCCTGCTTGCCTACATGCGTGCGTTCCTGATGCTGTACAAGAGTGTGCTTCCTAAGCCTAAGTCTGCATATGTGCAAATAGGTATGTGGATGTAGATCCAGGAGGACCTGGCACAGTGTGTTATAGTGAGCATGTGGGGGTGGCGGGGAGGAAGAGAGAGAAAGAGAGAGAGAGAGAGTCGGCTCGCCTGTGAGGAATTTTTGTTCATGTGCGGTTGCATGAGTGTGTCAGGTATGAGGTTGGACAGAGGGAGTTCAAAGTGTTTACACGTTACTTGTTTTTGGAAGTTCCCGGAAACCAATCATATGGCGAAGGCTCCCCTCTTGTGCTGTCCGCTACACAAAGGTCTCCGTACTTGATGCCAAGCTGCCTCTGCTCTTGGAGATCTGCATGACAGTGATGATGCTGCCTATGAATATCATTGCTGGGTGCTAGTGTGCCTTGGTCACGGCAGGGAAGGGTCAGATATCCCTTTCCCTGGTGTCTTAGCAGAGCTTCCTGAAGGAGCCTAAAACATATGTCTGTGAGCCACGGGCACCAGGATTGCCAGCTCCTGCCTCTAGCCAGTATAATCCTTGGCTGCTCAATAGCAGGAAGTAGCAGGCAGGGATCTGGGCCAGAGAGGCCAAGGCAAGCGGGAAGACAAGAGTTAAGCAGACACTAGCGCAGAAAGGAGATGCCCAGATTCGCTGACCTGCTAACCTTGTATCTCCCTTATGCTCTGAGCAAGAGAGATGAGGTTGATTGTGAGAGAGGTGGCGGATCCATACACCAGCCACTTCCAGGACTGGCAAGGGCAGAGGCGGTGGGGAGGTGTGTCACACGGGTTCAACCAGGATGTGGGAAGATGGAGCAGGAGGGGAGGTGGAAAGTGTATTTGCCTAGGACCCTGGCCCAAGCCGTTCCCAGCAGAATGGTCAGGGGAGGGATGTGCGGCTCTACACATCCTGTGCATCCCCGAAGGCCTGTGAGAACTAGTGAGAACTTACAGCAAACCCCCAAGGGGCCCTGTGCCCTTTTGGCTATGGCAACTCCAGTTGGAACACTGGCTCAAGTCAGCAGGAGGCGCCTAGTACCTGGCCATGTCACAGAGCTCCAAACCATATGGGCACTGCCCAGAGGCTTCCCAGCACCCCAGGTGCAAATGCACTGTTAGTGAGGCACCAGGAGGCCCTGCTGGCCTGTGAGCACCAACTGCCTACCTCTAAGCAGCCTCACTACCCCTCCCTTAAGGCTGTTCCTGTTGGAATGCAAATGAAAGCACACATCAACAAAGTGGGCAAGGAATGGAGAAACAAAACATCCGGCCACCCCCTGGAGGCTTTTCTGCATAGTGGGTCACATATGTGCAGTCCTTCCTGCTCAGAAAACACAGGGCTGCTGCCTAGCAAGCCAGGCAAGGTCTTCAGGTGGTCTTGGCCAAGGGGGCAGAGGCCGTTTCCAGACCAATCGGATGTCAGTCATAAAACCAGAAGGCAGGAAAGGAGTGCCGCTTCCCTCCTACCTTTGTCACAAACCTCCTGTGCACAGAAAAGGAGCAGAGGGGCTTGGGCACAGAGCAGGCAGACAACAGATTAGATAAATGGGGATTGGTGTTCACCAGAGGACTGAGAGATCCCAGGTGTGCAGAGGGTGAGAGCAGAGGGAGATTTGGAGAAGATAAGAAGGGCTAGGCCAGGGTGAGGCAGTTGTAATTTCCCCAGAAGAAGTGAAGAGGTGCATGGGGAGGTGTGCAGCCTGTGAACCTCAAGAGGAGAAGGGGGAAATTGGGAAGCAGAGGCAGAGGCAAAGAGGCAGTGACGCAGAGGCATGTGTGAGTTGAAAGCAGTCCAGAGCAGCAAGGAAGGGACAGGAGGGATAGGAGAGAGAACTCGGAGGGAGTTATCAGCAAAGGAGGTATGTGTGCAGGGGACAAGCCTCAGGAACTCAGCTGCAGATGGCAGGTGGTGGCTAGGAAGGCCAGGTTGGGCGCCCCACCACCCTGGGACCAAGTAGAAGGGAGAAGAGGCAAGGGATTCTGGGGCACAGGCCTGCCCCATTCTCTGCGCGCAGCGCTGTGCTTTAGGGTGTAGACCTGAGGGGTAACGAATGCCATCCTTGGTTGGGGCACTACTGGGGCATAATCATGTGGTCCTGTTACATTGACATTTCTGCCTTGATTGCTTTCCCGAAGAGTTTGTTGCTACCCAGGTCTCCGAAGCTGCATGGTTCAGGGAATGGGAGACTGGTGAGGACAGCAGGGGGAGGCCCAAGTGCCAATGGAATGTCCAGTAAGCAGCACTGTGCTCCTTAGCCACGCCCACCACGAGAACAACACCCTGGACTTGAGCAAGTAGGACACAGTCCTCGAAAACCCCTTAGCACCTTCCAAGCCACTGTGTACTGGGTGCGCTCACGTGTGCGTGTGTGTGCCCCTGCTTGCCTACATGCGTGCGTTCCTGATGCTGTACAAGAGTGTGCTTCCTAAGCCTAAGTCTGCATATGTGCAAATAGGTATGTGGATGTAGATCCAGGAGGACCCGGCACAGTGTGTTATAGTGAGCATGTGGGGGTGGCGGGGAGGAAGAGAGAGAAAGAGAGAGAGAGTCGGCTCGCCTGTGAGGAATTTTTGTTCATGTGCGGTTGCATGAGTGTGTCAGGTATGAGGTTGGACAGAGGGAGTTCAAAGTGTTTACACGTTACTTGTTTTTTGAAGTTCCCGGAAACCAATCATATGGCGAAGGCTCCCCTCTTGTGCTGTCCGCTACACAAAGGTCTCCGTACTTGATGCCAAGCTGCCTCTGCTCTTGGAGATCTGCATGACAGTGATGATGCTGCCTATGAATATCATTGCTGGGTGCTAGTGTGCCTTGGTCACGGCAGGGAAGGGTCAGATATCCCTTTCCCTGGTGTCTTAGCAGAGCTTCCTGAAGGAGCCTAAAACATATGGCTGTGAGCCACGGGCACCAGGATTGCCAGCTCCTGCCTCTAGCCAGTATAATCCTTGGCTGCTCAATAGCAGGAAGTAGCTGGCAGGGATCTGGGCCAGAGAGGCCAAGGCAAGCGGGAAGACAAGAGTTAAGCAGACACTAGCGCAGAAAGGAGATGCCCAGATTCGCTGACCTGCTAACCTTGTATCTCCCTTATGCTCTGAGCAAGAGAGATGAGGTTGATTGTGAGAGAGGTGGCGGATCCATACACCAGCCACTTCCAGGACTGGCAAGGGCAGAGGCGGTGGGGAGCTGTGTCACACGGGTTCAACCAGGATGTGGGAAGATGGAGCAGGAGGGGAGTTGGAAAGTGTATTTGCCTAGGACCCTGGCCCAAGCCGTTCCCAGCAGAATGGTCAGGGGAGGGATGTGCGGCGCTACACATCCTGTGCATCCCCGAAGGCCTGTGAGAACGAGTGAGAACTTACAGCAAACCCCCAAGGTGCCCTGTGCCCTTTTTGCTATGGCAACTCCAGTTGGAACACTGGCTCAAGTCAGCAGGAGGCGCCTAGTACCTGGCCATGTCACAGAGCTCCAAACCATATGGGCACTGCCCAGAGGCTTCCCAGCACCCCAGGTGCAAATGCACTGTTAGTGAGGCACCAGGAGGCCCTGCTGGCCTGTGAGCACCAACTGCCTACCTCTAAGCAGCCTCACTACCCCTCCCTTAAGGCTGTTCCTGTTGGAATGCAAATGAAAGCACACATCAACAAAGTGGGCAAGGAATGGAGAAACAAAACATCCGGCCACCCCCTGGAGGCTTTTCTGCATAGTGGGTCGCATATGTGCAGTCCTTCGTGCTCAGAAAAACACAGGGCTGCTGCCTAGCAAGCCAGGCAAGGTCTTCAGGTGGTCTTGGCCAAGGGGGCAGAGGCCGTTTCCAGACCAATCGGATGTCAGTCATAAAACCAGAAGGCAGGAAAGGAGTGCCGCTTCCCTCCTACCTTTGTCACAAACCTCCTGTGCACAGAAAAGGAGCAGAGGGGCTTGGGCACAGAGCAGGCAGACAACAGATTAGATAAATGGGGATTGGTGTTCACCAGAGGACTGAGAGATCCCAGGTGTGCAGAGGGTGAGAGCAGAGGGAGATTTGGAGAAGATAAGAAGGGCTAGGCCAGGGTGAGGCAGTTGTAATTTCCCCAGAAGAAGTGAAGAGGTGCATGGGGAGGTGTGCAGCCTGTGAACCTCAAGAGGAGGAGGGGGAAATTGGGAAGCAGAGGCAGAGGCAGAGGCAAAGAGGCAGTGACGCAGAGGCATGTGTGAGTTGAAAGCAGTCCAGAGCAGCAAGGCAGGGACAGGAGGGCTAGGAGAGAGAACTCGGAGGGAGTTATCAGCAAAGGAGGTATGTGTGCAGGGGACAAGCCTCAGGAACTCAGCTGCAGATGGCAGGTGGTGGCTAGGAAGGCCAGGTTGGGCGCCCCACCACCCTGGGACCAAGTAGAAGGGAGAAGAGGCAAGGGATTCTGGGGCACAGGCCTGCCCCATTCTCTGCGCGCAGCGCTGTGCTTTAGGGTGTAGACCTGAGGGGTAACGAATGCCATCCTTGGTTGGGGCACTACTGGGGCGTAATCATGTGGTCCTGTTACATTGACATTTCTGCCTTGATTGCTTTCCCGAAGAGTTTGTTGCTACCCAGGTCTCCGAAGCTGCATGGTTCAGGGAATGGGAGACTGGTGAGGACAGCAGGGGGAGGCCCAAGTGCCAATGGACTGTCCAGTAAGCAGCGCTGGGCTCCTTAGCCACGCCCACCACGAGAACAACACCCTGGACTTGAGCAAGTAGGACACAGTCCTCGAAAACCCCTTAGCACCTTCCAAGCCACTGTGTACTGGGTGCGCTCACGTGTGCGTGTGTGTGCCCCTGCTTGCCTACATGCGTGCGTTCCTGATGCTGTACAAGAGTGTGCTTCCTAAGCCTAAGTCTGCATATGTGCAAATAGGTATGTGGATGTAGATCCAGGAGGACCCGGCACAGTGTGTTATAGTGAGCATGTGGGGGTGGCGGGGAGGAAGAGAGAGAAAGAGAGAGAGAGAGAGTCGGCTCGCCTGTGAGGAATTTTTTGTTCATGTGCGGTTGCATGAGTGTGTCAGGTATGAGGTTGGACAGAGGGAGTTCAAAGTGTTTACACGTTACTTGTTTTTTGAAGTTCCCGGAAACCAATCATATGGCGAAGGCTCCCCTCTTGTGCTGTCCTCTACACAAAGGTCTCCGTACTTGATGCCAAGCTGCCTCTGCTCTTGGAGATCTGCATGACAGTGATGATGCTGCCTATGAATATCATTGCTGGGTGCTAGTGTGCCTTGGTCACGGCAGGGAAGGGTCAGATATCCCTTTCCCTGGTGTCTTAGCAGAGCTTCCTGAAGGAGCCTAAAACATATGTCTGTGAGCCACGGGCACCAGGATTGCCAGCTCCTGCCTCTAGCCAGTATAATCCTTGGCTGCTCAATAGCAGGAAGTAGCAGGCAGGGATCTGGGCCAGAGAGGCCAAGGCAAGCGGGAAGACAAGAGTTAAGCAGACACTAGCGCAGAAAGGAGATGCCCAGATTCGCTGACCTGCTAACCTTGTATCTCCCTTATGCTCTGAGCAAGAGAGATGAGGTTGATTGTGAGAGAGGTGGCGGATCCATACACCAGCCACTTCCAGGACTGGCAAGGGCAGAGGCGGTGGGGAGCTGTGTCACACGGGTTCAACCAGGATGTGGGAAGATGGAGCAGGAGGGGAGGTGGAAAGTGTATTTGCCTAGGACCCTGGCCCAAGCCGTTCCCAGCAGAATGGTCAGGGGAGGGATGTGCGGCTCTACACATCCTGTGCATCCCCGAAGGCCTGTGAGAACTAGTGAGAACTTACAGCAAACCCCCAAGGGGCCCTGTGCCCTTTTGGCTATGGCAACTCCAGTTGGAACACTGGCTCAAGTCAGCAGGAGGCGCCTAGTACCTGGCCATGTCACAGAGCTCCAAACCATATGGGCACTGCCCAGAGGCTTCCCAGCACCCCAGGTGCAAATGCACTTTTAGTGAGGCACCAGGAGGCCCTGCTGGCCTGTGAGCACCAACTGCCTACCTCTAAGCAGCCTCACTACCCCTCCCTTAAGGCTGTTCCTGTTGGAATGCAAATGAAAGCACACATCAACAAAGTGGGCAAGGAATGGAGAAACAAAACATCCGGCCACCCCCTGGAGGCTTTTCTGCATAGTGGGTCGCATATGTGCAGTCCTTCCTGCTCAGAAAAACACAGGGCTGCTGCCTAGCAAGCCAGGCAAGGTCTTCAGGTGGTCTTGGCCAAGGGGGCAGAGGCCGTTTCCAGACCAATCGGATGTCAGTCATAAAACCAGAAGGCAGGAAAGGAGTGCCGCTTCCCTCCTACCTTTGTCACAAACCTCCTGTGCACAGAAAAGGAGCAGAGGGGCTTGGGCACAGAGCAGGCAGACAACAGATTAGATAAATGGGGATTGGTGTTCACCAGAGGACTGAGAGATCCCAGGTGTGCAGAGGGTGAGAGCAGAGGGAGATTTGGAGAAGATAAGAAGGGCTAGGCCAGGGTGAGGCAGTTGTAATTTCCCCAGAAGAAGTGAAGAGGTGCATGGGGAGGTGTGCAGCCTGTGAACCTCAAGAGGAGGAGGGGGAAATTGGGAAGCAGAGGCAGAGGCAAAGAGGCAGTGACGCAGAGGCATGTGTGAGTTGAAAGCAGTCCAGAGCAGCAAGGCAGGGACAGGAGGGCTAGGAGAGAGAACTCGGAGGGAGTTATCAGCAAAGGAGGTATGTGTGCAGGGGACAAGCCTCAGGAACTCAGCTGCAGATGGCAGGTGGTGGCTAGGAAGGCCAGGTTGGGCGCCCCACCAACCTGGGACCAAGTAGAAGGGAGAAGAGGCAAGGGATTCTGGGGCACAGGCCTGCCCCATTCTCTGCGCGCAGCGCTGTGCTTTAGGGTCTAGACCTAAGGGGTAACAAATGCCATCCTTGGTTGGTGCACTACTGGGGCATAATCATGTGGTCCTGTTACATTGACATTTCTGCCTTGATTGCTTTTCCGAAGAGTTTGTTGCTACCCAGGTCTCCGAAGCTGCATGGTTCAGGGAATGGGAGACTGGTGAGGACAGCAGGGGGAGGCCCAAGTGCCAATGGAATGTCCAGTAAGCAGCACTGGGCTCCTTAGCCACGCCCACCACGAGAACAACACCCTGGACTTGAGCAAGTAGGACACAGTCCTCGAAAACCCCTTAGCACCTTCCAAGCCACTGTGTACTGGGTGCGCTCACGTGTGCGTGTGTGTGCCCCTGCTTCCTACATGCGTGCGTTCCTGATGCTGTACAAGAGTGTGCTTCCTAAGCCTAAGTCTGCATATGTGCAAATATGTATGTGGATGTAGATCCAGGAGGACCCGGCACAGTGTGTTATAGTGAGCATGTGGGGGTGGCGGGGAGGAAGAGAGAGAAAGAGAGAGAGAGAGAGTCGGCTCGCCTGTGAGGAATTTTTTGTTCATGTGCGGTTGCATGAGTGTGTCAGGTATGAGGTTGGACAGAGGGAGTTCAAAGTGTTTACACGTTACTTGTTTTTTGAAGTTCCCGGAAACCAATCATATGGCGAAGGCTCCCCTCTTGTGCTGTCCGCTACACAAAGGTCTCCGTACTTGATGCCAAGCTGCCTCTGCTCTTGGAGATCTGCATGACAGTGATGATGCTGCCTATGAATATCATTGCTGGGTGCTAGTGTGCCTTGGTCACGGCAGGGAAGGGTCAGATATCCCTTTCCCTGGTGTCTTAGCAGAGCTTCCTGAAGGAGCCTAAAACATATGGCTGTGAGCCACGGGCACCAGGATTGCCAGCTCCTGCCTCTAGCCAGTATAATCCTTGGCTGCTCAATAGCAGGAAGTAGCTGGCAGGGATCTGGGCCAGAGAGGCCAAGGCAAGCGGGAAGACAAGAGTTAAGCAGACACTAGCGCAGAAAGGAGATGCCCAGATTCGCTGACCTGCTAACCTTGTATCTCCCTTATGCTCTGAGCAAGAGAGATGAGGTTGATTGTGAGAGAGGTGGCGGATCCATACACCAGCCACTTCCAGGACTGGCAAGGGCAGAGGCGGTGGGGAGCTGTGTCACACGGGTTCAACCAGGATGTGGGAAGATGGAGCAGGAGGGGAGGTGGAAAGTGTATTTGCCTAGGACCCTGGCCCAAGCCGTTCCCAGCAGAATGGTCAGGGGAGGGATGTGCGGCTCTACACATCCTGTGCATCCCCGAAGGCCTGTGAGAACTAGTGAGAACTTACAGCAAACCCCCAAGGGGCCCTGTGCCCTTTTTGCTATGGCAACTCCAGTTGGAACACTGGCTCAAGTCAGCAGGAGGCGACTAGTACCTGGCCATGTCACAGAGCTCCAAAACATATGGGCACTGCCCAGAGGCTTCCCAGCACCCCAGGTGCAAATGCACTGTTAGTGAGGCACCAGGAGGCCCTGCTGGCCTGTGAGCACCAACTGCCTACCTCTAAGCAGCCTCACTACCCCTCCCTTAAGGCTGTTCCTGTTGGAATGCAAATGAAAGCACACATCAACAAAGTGGGCAAGGAATGGAGAAACAAAACATCCGGCCACCCCCTGGAGGCTTTTCTGCATAGTGGGTCGCATATGTGCAGTCCTTCCTGCTCAGAAAACACAGGGCTGCTGCCTAGCAAGCCAGGCAAGGTCTTCAGGTGGTCTTGGCCAAGGGGGCAGAGGCCGTTTCCAGACTAATTGGATGTCAGTCATAAAACCAGAAGGCAGGAAAGGAGTGCCGCTTCCCTCCTACCTTTGTCACAAACCTCCTGTGCACAGAAACGGAGCAGAGGGGCTTGGGCACAGAGCAGGCAGACAACAGATTAGATAAATGGGGATTGGTGTTCACCAGAGGACTGAGAGATCCCAGGTGTGCAGAGGGTGAGAGCAGAGGGAGATTTGGAGAAGATAAGAAGGGCTAGGCCAGGGTGAGGCAGTTGTAATTTCCCCAGAAGAAGTGAAGAGGTGCATGGGGAGGTGTGCAGCCTGTGAACCTCAAGAGGAGGAGGGGGAAATTGGGAAGCAGAGGCAGAGGCAGAGGCAAAGAGGCAGTGACGCAGAGGCATGTGTGAGTTGAAAGCAGTCCAGAGCAGCAAGGCAGGGACAGGAGGGCTAGGAGAGAGAACTCGGAGGGAGTTATCAGCAAAGGAGGTATGTGTGCAGGGGACAAGCCTCAGGAACTCAGCTGCAGATGGCAGGTGGTGGCTAGGAAGGCCAGGTTGGGCGCCCCACCACCCTGGGACCAAGTAGAAGGGAGAAGAGGCAAGGGATTCTGGGGCACAGGCCTGCCCCATTCTCTGCGCGCAGCGCTGTGCTTTAGGGTGTAGACCTGAGGGGTAACGAATGCCATCCTTGGTTGGGGCACTACTGGGGCGTAATCATGTGGTCCTGTTACATTGACATTTCTGCCTTGATTGCTTTCCCGAAGAGTTTGTTGCTACCCAGGTCTCCGAAGCTGCATGTTTCAGGGAATGGGAGACTGGTGAGGACAGCAGGGGGAGGCCCAAGTGCCAATGGACTGTCCAGTAAGCAGCGCTGGGCTCCTTAGCCACGCCCATCACGAGAACAACACCCTGGACTTGAGCAAGTAGGACACAGTCCTCGAAAACCCCTTAGCACCTTCCAAGCCACTGTGTACTGGGTGCGCTCACGTGTGCGTGTGTGTGCCCCTGCTTGCGTACATGCGTGTGTTCCTGATGCTGTACAGGAGTTTGCTTCCTAAGCCTAAGTCTGCATATGTGCAAATAGGTATGTGGATGTAGATCCAGGAGGACCCGGCACAGTGTGTTATAGTGAGCATGTGGGGGTGGCGGGGAGGAAGAGAGAGAAAGAGAGAGAGAGAGAGTCGGCTCGCCTGTGAGGAATTTTTTGTTCATGTGCGGTTGCATGAGTGTGTCAGGTATGAGGTTGGACAGAGGGAGTTCAAAGTGTTTACACGTTACTTGTTTTTTGAAGTTCCCGGAAACCAATCATATGGCGAAGGCTCCCCTCTTGTGCTGTCCTCTACACAAAGGTCTCCGTACTTGATGCCAAGCTGCCTCTGCTCTTGGAGATCTGCATGACAGTGATGATGCTGCCTATGAATATCATTGCTGGGTGCTAGTGTGCCTTGGTCACGGCAGGGAAGGGTCAGATATCCCTTTCCATGGTGTCTTAGCAGAGCTTCCTGCAGGAGCCTAAAACATATGGCTGTGAGCCACGGGCACCAGGATTGCCAGCTCCTGCCTCTAGCCAGTATAATCCTTGGCTGCTCAATAGCAGGAAGTAGCAGGCAGGGATCTGGGCCAGAGAGGCCAAGGCAAGCGGGAAGACAAGAGTTAAGCAGACACTAGCGCAGAAAGGAGATGCCCAGATTCGCTGACCTGCTAACCTTGTATCTCCCTTATGCTCTGAGCAAGAGAGATGAGGTTGATTGTGAGAGAGGTGGCGGATCCATACACCAGCCACTTCCAGGACTGGCAAGGGCAGAGGCGGTGGGGAGCTGTGTCACACGGGTTCAACCAGGATGTGGGAAGATGGAGCAGGGGGGGAGGTGGAAAGTGTATTTGCCTGGGACCCTGGCCCAAGCCGTTCCCAGTAGAATGGTCAGGGGAGGGATGTGCGGCTCTACACATCCTGTGCATCCCCGAAGGCCTGTGAGAACTAGTGAGAACTTACAGCAAACCCCCAAGGGGCCCTGTGCCCTTTTTGCTATGGCAACTCCAGTTGGAACACTGGCTCAAGTCAGCAGGAGGCGCCTAGTACCTGTCCATGTCACAGAGCTCCAAACCATATGGGCAATGCCCAGAGGCTTCCCAGCACCCCAGGTGCAAATGCACTGTTAGTGAGGCACCAGGAGGCCCTGCTGGCCTGTGAGCACCAACTGCCTACCTCTAAGCAGCCTCACTACCCCTCCCTTAAGGCTGTTCCTGTTGGAATGCAAATGAAAGCACACATCAACAAAGTGGGCAAGGAATGGAGAAACAAAACATCCGGCCACCCCCTGGAGGCTTTTCTGCATAGTGGGTCGCATATGTGCAGTCCTTCCTGCTCAGAAAACACAGGGCTGCTGCCTAGCAAGCCAGGCAAGGTCTTCAGGTGGTCTTGGCCAAGGGGGCAGAGGCCGTTTCCAGACCAATCGGATGTCAGTCATAAAACCAGAAGGCAGGAAAGGAGTGCCGCTTCCCTCCTACCTTTGTCACAAACCTCCTGTGCACAGAAAAGGAGCAGAGGGGCTTGGGCACAGAGCAGGCAGACAACAGATTAGATAAATGGGGATTGGTGTTCACTAGAGGACTGAGAGATCCCAGGTGTGCAGAGGGTGAGAGCAGAGGGAGATTTGGAGAAGATAAGAAGGGCTAGGCCAGGGTGAGGCAGTTGTAATTTCCCCAGAAGAAGTGAAGAGGTGCATGGGGAGGTGTGCAGCCTGTGAACCTCAAGAGGAGGAGGGGGAAATTGGGAAGCAGAGGCAGAGGCAGAGGCAAAGAGGCAGTGACGCAGAGGCATGTGTGAGTTGAAAGCAGTCCAGAGCAGCAAGGCAGGGACAGGAGGGCTAGGAGAGAGAACTCGGAGGGAGTTATCAGCAAAGGAGGTATGTGTGCAGGGGACAAGCCTCAGGAACTCAGCTGCAGATGGCAGGTGGTGGCTAGGAAGGCCAGGTTGGGCGCCCCACCACCCTGGGACCAAGTAGAAGGGAGAAGAGGCAAGGGATTCTGGGGCACAGGCCTGCCCCATTCTCTGCGCGCAGCGCTGGGCTTTAGGGTGTAGACCTGAGGGGTAACGAATGCCATCCTTGGTTGGGGCACTACTGGGGCGTAATCATGTGGTCCTGTTACATTGACATTTCTGCCTTGATTGCTTTCCCGAAGAGTTTGTTGCTACCCAGGTCTCCGAAGCTGCATGGTTCAGGGAATGGGAGACTGGTGAGGACAGCAGGGGGAGGCCCAAGTGCCAATGGACTGTCCAGTAAGCAGCGCTGGGCTCCTTAGCCACGCCCACAACAAGAACAACACCCTGGACTTGAGCAAGTAGGACACAGTCCTCGAAAACCCCTTAGCACCTTCCAAGCCACTGTGTACTGGGTGCGCTCACGTGTGCGTGTGTGTGCCCCTGCTTGCCTACATGCGTGTGTTCCTGATGCTGTACAAGAGTGTGCTACCTAAGCCTAAGTCTGCATATGTGCAAATAGGTATGTGGATGTAGATCCAGGAGGACCCGGCACAGTGTGTTATAATGAGCATGTGGAGGTGGCGGGGAGGAAGAGAGAGAAAGAGAGAGAGAGAGAGTCGGCTCGCCTGTGAGGAATTTTTTGTTCATGTGCGGTTGCATGAGTGTGTCAGGTATGAGGTTGGACAGAGGGAGTTCAAAGTGTTTACACGTTACTTGTTTTTTGAAGTTCCCGGAAACCAATCATATGGCGAAGGCTCCCCTCTTGTGCTGTCCGCTACACAAAGGTCTCCGTACTTGATGCCAAGCTGCCTCTGCTCTTGGAGATCTGCATGACAGTGATGATGCTGCCTATGAATATCATTGCTGGGTGCTAGTGTGCCTTGGTCACGGCAGAGAAGGGTCAGATATCCCTTTCCCTGGTGTCTTAGCAGAGCTTCCTGAAGGAGCCTAAAACATATGGCTGTGAGCCACGGGCACCAGGATTGCCAGCTCCTGCCTCTCGCCAGTATAATCCTTGGCTGCTCAATAGCAGGAAGTAGCAGGCAGGTATCTTGGCCAGAGAGGCCAAGGCAAGCGGGAAGACAAGAGTTAAGCAGACACTAGCGCAGAAAGGAGATGCCCAGATTCGCTGACCTGCTAACCTTGTATCTCCCTTATGCTCTGAGCAAGAGAGATGAGGTTGATTGTGAGAGAGGTGGCGGATCCATACACCAGCCACTTCCAGGACTGGCAAGGGCAGAGGCGGTGGGGAGCTGTGTCACACGGGTTCAACCAGGATGTGGGAAGATGGAGCAGGAGGGGAGGTGGAAAGTGTATTTACCTAGGACCCTGGCCCAAGCCGTTCCCAGCAGAATGGTCAGGGGAGGGATGTGCGGCTCTGCACATCCTGTGCATCCCCGAAGGCCTGTGAGAACTAGTGAGAACTTACAGCAAACCCCCTAGGGGCCCTGTGCCCTTTTTGCTATGACAACTCTAGTTGGAACACTGGCTCAAGTCAGCAGGAGGCGCCTAGTACCTGGCCATGTCACAGAGCTCCAAACCATATGGGCACTGCCCAGAGGCTTCCCAGCACCCCAGGTGCAAATGCACTGTTAGTGAGGCACCAGGAGGCCCTGCTGGCCTGTGAGCACCAACTGCCTACCTCTAAGCAGCCTCACTACCCCTCCCTTAAGGCTGTTCCTGTTGGAATGCAAATGAAAGCACACATCAACAAAGTGGGCAAGGAATGGAGAAACAAAACATCCGGCCACCCCCTGGAGGCTTTTCTGCATAGTGGGTCGCATATGTGCAGTCCTTCCTGCTCAGAAAAACACAGGGCTGCTGCCTAGCAAGCCAGGCAAGGTCTTCAGGTGGTCTTGGCCAAGGGGGCAGAGGCCGTTTCCAGACCAATCGGATGTCAGTCATAAAACCAGAAGGCAGGAAAGGAGTGCCGCTTCCCTCCTACCTTTGTCACAAACCTCCTGTGCACAGAAAAGGAGCAGAGGGGCTTGGGCACAGAGCAGGCAGACAACAGATTAGATAAATGGGGATTGGTGTTCACCAGAGGACTGAGAGATCCCAGGTGTGCAGAGGGTGAGAGCAGAGGGAGATTTGGAGAAGATAAGAAGGGCTAGGCCAGGGTGAGGCAGTTGTAATTTCCCCAGAAGAAGTGAAGAGGTGCATGGGGAGGTGTGCAGCCTGTGAACCTCAAGAGGAGGAGGGGGAAATTGGGAAGCAGAGGCAGAGGCAAAGAGGCAGTGACGCAGAGGCATTTGTGAGTTGAAAGCAGTCCAGAGCAGCAAGGCAGGGACAGGAGGGCTAGGAGAGAGAACTCGGAGGGAGTTATCAGCAAAGGAGGTATGTGTGCAGGGGACAAGCCTCAGGAACTCAGCTGCAGATGGCAGGTGGTGGCTAGGAAGGCCAGGTTGGGCGCCCCACCACCCTGGGACCAAGTAGAAGGGAGAAGAGGCAAGGGATTCTGGGGCACAGGCCTGCCCCATTCTCTGTGCGCAGCGCTGTGCTTTAGGGTGTAGACCTGAGGGGTAACGAATGCCATCCTTGGTTGGGGCACTACTGGGGCGTAATCATGTGGTCCTGTTACATTGACATTTCTGCCTTGATTGCTTTCCCGAAGAGTTTGTTGCTACCCAGGTCTCCGAAGCTGCATGGTTCAGGGAATGGGAGACTGGTGAGGACAGCAGGGGGAGGCCCAAGTGCCAATGGACTGTCCAGTAAGCAGCGCTGGGCTCCTTAGCCACGCCCACCACGAGAACAACACCCTGGACTTGAGCAAGTTGGACACAGTCCTCGAAAACCCCTTAGCACCTTCCAAGCCACTGTGTACTGGGTGCGCTCACGTGTGCGTGTGTGTGCCCCTGCTTGCGTACATGCGTGTGTTCCTGATGCTGTACAGGAGTGTGCTTCCTAAGCCTAAGTCTGCATATGTGCAAATAGGTATGTGGATGTAGATCCAGGAGGACCCGGCACAGTGTGTTATAGTGAGCATGTGGGGGTGGCGGGGAGGAAGAGAGAGAAAGAGAGAGAGAGAGAGTCGGCTCGCCTGTGAGGAATTTTTTGTTCATGTGCGGTTGCATGAGTGTGTCAGGTATGAGGTTGGACAGAGGGAGTTCAAAGTGTTTACACGTTACTTGTTTTTTGAAGTTCCCGGAAACCAATCATATGGCGAAGGCTCCCCTCTTGTGCTGTCCGCTACACAAAGGTCTCCGTACTTGATGCCAAGCTGCCTCTGCTCTTGGAGATCTGCATGACAGTGATGATGCTGCCTATGAATATCATTGCTGGGTTATTGGATAGAGGATATCCCTGTTCAATCCATGTTAATCAAAGTGGTTTATAGAGAAATCCAGCTCATAGTATTTTAACAGTACTTATTAACTATTGAATACAGGATTGGTTGTTATTTTGAAATTGTATTTTTAGGAACACCAAATCTAATTTTATATACAGTTATACCAAGTATCTATGTATAATTGTGAACTTCTAAGATTTACACAACAGTGCTTGGTTAGGTCTGCTTTGGGTCTTAAACAGTGCTCACAGGTGCTCTTAGATAGGCATTCCCAATCCAAATGGGCAGAAGAAACACAAGATGGCAAACAATGCAGTCATATCTCCCACTCAAAACAAGCAGGAAGCAGAGCAGTCAATCAAAGACATAGAAGAGAACCCTCAAAATGCTCTACAAAGTCTACTGATAAACATGTTAAATGAAAAGTTTGAATCCATCCATACATCAATCCATCCATAAAGTAATAGATGATTTCATGGCCTCAACAAAGAGAAAGATAAATGAACTTCAAGAGTCATATGAAAAGATAACTACCCAGCTAAAAGATTTGAGAGACAGCACTCAAAACCAAATTAATAATGTAAAGATGTCCATGCAGGACCTAAGAGATACTTCTAGCAAGGACATGGAAATCATCAGGAAAGACCAGTCTGAAGGAAAAGAGATTCAAAATCAAGTAACTAGCCTACAGTCTCAAGTAGGTGAAGCAGAGGATCAAATCTCAGGAGCTGAAGATTCCCTAGAATCTATGGAGAAATGTCACACAAAAATACAAAACCAATCCAATCGATAAAACAGATCACTCCAGGAGCTCCAAGACACAAGCAGGAAGCACTATTTGAGGCGAATAGGAATTGAGAAAAACCAGGAGAAAGAAGTTAATGGAATATGCAACCTATTTAACAGAATATTAGCCAAGAACTTCCCAACTATCCAGGAAGGTAGGCCGATACAGATACAAGAAGCATTTAGAACCCCAAAGCGACCAGATCAGAATAGGACATCCCACTGACACATTGTGATCATAACAGGATCAGTAGAGTCCAAGGAAAGAATCCTTAAAGATGTTACGGAGAAGAAAGTAATCACAAATAAAGGAAAAGCAAGCAGAATTACCCCAGACTTCTCAGCAGAGACCATGAAAAGCAAGGGGATCCTGGAATGAGGTATGCCAAACCCTAAATAATAATAAATATCAACCAAGAATGCTGTACCCTGCTAAACTCTCATTCATAGCTGAAGGTCAAATAAAAGTCTTCCACAGGAAGGAAAAACTGAAACAATGTATCTCCACCAAACCAGCTTTACAGAAAATCCTCAAAGATGTACTATACAGGGAAAATAATCAAGATCCCAATACAGACAGAGAAATGAACCCTAAATAGAAAACCAGAATATTAGATCAAGAATTGGGAAGACACAGCTTTTAACAAGATAGCTACAATGAAAGGACAAATGATCATCTCTCAAACCTAACTCTCAACATTAATGGACTTAATTCTTCATTCAAACGACATAGGCTCATTACTTGGATCAAACATCAAGATCCGTCTTTCTGCTGCCTCCAAGAGACACATCTATCTAGCAAAAGCAAACTTCTTCTAAAGGTGAAAGGCTGGAATAAAATCTACCAATAAATGGCCCCCAAATGCAGGCTGGAGTGGAATTCTAGCATCAGATAAAATCGACTTCAAATTAAAAATGGTAAGAAGAGACAAAGAAGGTTACTACATACTAATAAAGCGATGTCTCCTACAGGAGGATATAACCATCTTAAATATCCACACACCAAATACAGGAGAACCCAACTTCATCAAACCAACACTACTGACTCTAAAATCACTCATAGTCCCAAACACATTGATTGTTGGAGACTTTAACACTCCACTGTCACCTCTGGACAGACCAACAGGCCAAAAACTGACCAAAGAATCCACAGAACTAATCAACTGCATAGACCAACTAGACTTAACCAACATCTACAGAATATTCCATCAAGCAATACCAGAATACACATTCTTTTCAGCAGCCCATGAAACATTCTCCAAAATATATCACATCTTAGGGCACAAAGAAAATCTGTACAAATTCAGAAGTATCAAAATCATTCCCTGCCTTCCCTCAGACCACAATAGATTAAAATTAAAGCTCAACTCAAACAGCCACCACACAAAATGATACAATCCATGGAGACTAAGCAACACACTGCTGAACCATCAGTGGGTCATTGAAGAAATTAGACCAGTAATTCAATATTTATGGCATTCAACCAAGGTGAGTGCACAAAGTACCACCTCCTTTGGGACACAGCAAAGGCAGTACTCAGACGAAAATTTATATCTGAGTGCCTACACCAATAATCTGGATAAACAGCAACTCAACAACTTACGGAATCACCTTAATCTTCTCAAAAGATTACAAGAAGCCATACCCCCAAGTCAATAGATGGAAGCAAATAATTAAAATCGAATCAGAATTAAATATACTTGAGAGGGAGAAAAAAAAACATCGCAACAATCAACAAAACAAAGCCTTGGTTCTTTGAGAATATTAACAAGATAGTCAAATTCCTAGCAAACCTGACCAAAAAACGATGGCAGCACACCCACATAAACAAGATCCGAGATAAAACAGGTAACATCACCACAGAAACAACCAAAATTCAGAACACAATAAGGGACTATTTTGCAAACCTTTGTGCCAACAAATTCGAGAACCTGGAAGAAATGGATGATTTTCTAGAAAAAATTGATACCCCCAAACTCAACCATGAAGATTTAAACCTTCTAAACAGACTCATACCCAGCCTTGAAATAGAAACAGCAATAAGTGATTTCCCATCAGAGAAAAGCCCATGTCCAGATGGATTCACAGCAGAATTCTACAAGGCTTTCCAAACAGAAGTCACACCAATATTTTTCAAAATCTTCAATGAAATTGAAAGAGAACGTTCACTACCAGACTTATTCTATGAAGCCAGTATAGCCCTCATCCCAAAACCAGGCAGGGACTCATCAACAAAACAGAACTATAGAACGATTTCCCTGATGAACATAGATGCAAAAATTCTCAACAAAATTCTGTCCAATCGACTTCAACAGGTCATCAAAAATATCATACACCATGTTCAAACTGGATCCATCCCAGGGATGCAAAGTTGGTTCAATATACGCAAGTCAATTAATGTAATCCACCACATCAACCAGAGCAAGGTAAAGAACCACATGGTTATATCTCTGGATGCAGAAAAGGCGTTCGATAAAATCCAGTACCCATTTATGATAAAAATCCTGGAGAAATTGGGATTCCAAGGAACATTCCTGAATATAATAAAGGCAGTTTATTACAAACCAACAGCAAGCATAATTCTAAATGGTGTAAAGCCAAAGCCATTCCTTTGAAAATCAGGAGCAAGATTGAGATGTCTGCTCTCTCCCCTCCTCTTTAACATTCCTAGCCAGAGCAATTAGGCAAGAAGAAAACAAAAAGGGGATCCAAATAGGAAAAGATGAAGTTAAGCTTTCTCTCTTTGCAGATTACATGATCCTATACCTAACGAACACCATAGACTCTACTCCCTAGCTACTAGAGCAGATCCAAAACTTTGGCAAAGTTGCAGGATATAAAATAAACCCTCGAAAATCAACAGCCTTTCTATATGCTAATAACACGAAGACAGAGGCTGAAGTCAGGAAAGCAACTCCCTTTGCAATAGTCTCAAAAACATAAAATACCTAGAAATAACCTTAACCAAAGAAGTGAAAGACCTCTATGATTAGACTGTTTGGTGTAAGTGAACTGAACATCTCCGTGGGGGGGGGGGGAAAGGAAAGGGGGAGGAGGGAGAGGGGTAAGAGGGACAAGGTAAACAAACTGTACAAGAAATGTATCCAGTGCCTAAAATATGAAACTGTAACCTTTCTGTACATCACTTTGATAATAAAAATTTGAAAAAAAAAAAAAAGAACTAAGGAAATGGAAAAACCTCCCATGCTCCTCGATTGGGAAGATTACTATAGTCAAAATGGCAATATTGCCAAAAGCTATCTACAAATTCCATGCAATACCCACTAATATCCCAACACCATTTTTTAATGAAATTGAGGAAGCAATCCAGAAATTTATATGGAAAAATAAATGAACCCCCGACTAGCAAAAACAATCCTAAGCAGAAAGAACAATGCGCGAGGAATTACAATACCAAACTTCAAGCTGTATTATAAAGCTATAGCTATAAAAACAGCTTGGAATTGGCAATGGAACAGGCCTGAAGACCAATGGAACAGAATTGAAGATCCAGCAGTGAACACACAGAACTAAGCCCCCTTAATCTTTGATAGAGGAGCTAAAAAAAATACGATGGAAGAAAGATAGCCTCTTTAACAAATGGTGATGGCAAAACTGGTTCAACACCCACAACAAAGCAAAATTAGATCCTTATATATCATCCTGCACCAAAATCAATTCCACATGGATCAAAGATCTTGAAATTATAACAGATACCTTGAAAGCACTAAAAGAAGTAGGAGAAACACTTGGGCTCCTTGGCACAGGACAGACCTGCCTTAACAAAGAGCCATAAATGCTACAAATCACAAAAAGGACGAGCAAATGGGATTGCATCAAATTGCTGAGCTTCTGCAGGGCAAAGGACATAGCTCACAAGATGAATGGAAAGCCTACAGATTGGGGAAAAGATCTTTATCAGCCATACAATGAACAAAGACCTCATATCTAAAATATATGCAGAACTACAAAAAATTAAATTCCTCCAAAACAAAACCGCAAAGAACCAACAGCCCCCTCAACAAGTGGGCTAAAGACTTACAAAGAGACTTCTCTGATGAGGAAATGAGAATGGCCAAGAGTCATATGAAAAAGTGCTCTACATCTCTGGCCATAAAAGAAAGGCAAATCAAAACAACACTGAGATTCCATCTCACCCCAGTAAGAATGACCTATATCAAGAAAACTAACAATAATAAATGTTGGAGGGGATGTGGACAAAAGGGAACCCTACTTCATCGTTGGTGGGAATGTAAACTTGTTCAGCCACTCTAGCAAGTGGTATGGAGATTT
Source organism: Perognathus longimembris pacificus (assembly GCF_023159225.1). Classification (NCBI taxonomy): domain Eukaryota; kingdom Metazoa; phylum Chordata; class Mammalia; order Rodentia; family Heteromyidae; genus Perognathus; species Perognathus longimembris. The sequence goes on along the minus strand of NW_025961390.1, from coordinate 701 downwards.
CTCAGAAGGTAAACATAGAGCTCCCTTATGATCCAGCAGCCCCATATTTGGCATCTACCCAAAGACCACAGAGAAAGAACACACAAAAGCCACCAGCACAACAATATTCATCACAGCACAATTTGGCATAGCTAAAATATGGATCCCACCCAGTAACGCTCAGTAGATGAATGGATCAGGAAAATGTGGTACATATACACAATGGAATTTCATACCTCTGTCTCAAAGAATGACATTGCCGCATTTGTAAGGAAATGAAAGGACTTGGAAAAAATTATCCTAAGTGAAGTGAGCCAGACCCAAAGAAACATGGATTCTATGCTATGAATAGGATTCCCTATTCTCATAGGGAATAGTTAGCTCAGGTTTAGGCTAGTCACAGCAGAGGATCACAAGAGCCCAACAGCAATACTCTTATGAACACATAAGATGAGGCTAAGTGAAACAACCTCCATTTTATGGAAACAACTGTTATATCACTGCTGTAATTACTTTCAACATGCCATGTGTAACTGTAGCTTCTACTGTTGATGATGCTCTTGTATCCCCTTCCTGCGGTTGTACCTTCACTATCAGTTTATCTTATTTGAGTACTTTGGAAACTGTATATACTGGTATTAGAATTAGGAAAGTGAAAGGGAATACCAAAACCGAGAGATACAAGATAAAAAGACAAACGACTACAAAGGCAATGCTTTCAA